>NC_044312.2:52828795-53011295 GCF_007474595.2 Lynx canadensis | reverse complement strand
GTTTAGCAGACCACACTATAATCTACAAATTTGCTTACTTGTCCCTTCTCTGTCACCATGAGGCTTTTGAGGGACTTGGTCTTACTCACCCATACATCTCACTTCTACAAAAAAATGTTTGTTGACTTTAATTTGAATATTGGATTGTTGGGAAGAGGCCTGGTCTGTGTGACTCTAGATGACAGACCTGGCTCCAGGTGGATACAGATAGGAAAATTTATTGTGGCCTATTTTATCAGTTTTTGCATCTATGTTAATACGTAAATAATAATGTTGCTGTGATGGGTAAAATGAGATAATTTTATAGAATGCTTAGAACACTTCCTGGGGCATAGTAAGTACTCAATTAAAGTTTTCTGGTATTACTACTATTATCAAGTAGCCCTTTTAAATTCTCTGCTGTCAATTTTCAAGAATGCCATAGCTTTCATCTGAATCTCCTTTCCTGCTTCTTTCCCTTCTCTTCTCCCTCCCTTTCTTGTTTCAAGTATCATTCACCCTATCTTTCTACTCATCAATTCATTTATCTATCCAACCAACAAATATCCATCCACCTATCCTGTCATCTACTCTCTCATTACTTAGTTACTTAACCCACTCATTTGTCTTTAATTGAGTGGCTGTGGTGTAGTGGAAAGTGCCTGGATATCATCACGTCTATACCTTATCAGAATGCTTGGATGATGTTGGCTGCAAGAGAGAATGGGAGACATTGAGATTGGTGTTTTGTGTGGGTGAGAGGTGGACTGTGGTCCCTGTTCAAATTACTTTTCATGGATACGTCTGAGAGCCATGCAGCCATGGAGACTGAGGTCTGCAGGCCCCATCAAGGCACTCCAGAAGCCACTGGAAGCAGTGTTTCCCGAGCTTCAATGTGCATATTTACAATTAGATGGTATTATTCATCACAATACTATTTTATTTGAAGAAACCAATAAAGCAGGTGGAGACTGGTAAAGATGTAACTATTTTGGCTGGCATGTTTATTCAGCAACTGGCACCATAAGAGAGGTGCTAAAGAACAGATGAGATGAAGAACATCAATTATTTTAATTTTCTTGAAGAGGGGAACTGAGATCATAGATTTGACCTTACAAATCAGAAAACTATCTGGATTCTAGGAAATTCAAGATGATCATTGGACACTTGGCAGAGCAAGAAAAAATAGGCCATGGCTTTTCTATTTGACTCCCGTGTAGCTGAATTAACTGAAGTGAAATATCTAGACATAAGGAATGATCTTGATAATGCAACAGAGAGTATGGATTTGGGGGTCAAGGTTCAGATTCCTGCTCTGCTATCCACTAGTTGTGTATCTTAAGGAAAGTCATTTATTCTTTCTGAGCTTCCATTTCCTTATTGGTAAATCTGAGATAATAATGCCATTTCATCATTCACTGAAGATTAAAATGAGATAATGTTGATAAAACAACTGAACGAATGCTAAAGGCCGCTCAATACATAATGGTTCTTTATTGGTTCCAACACTGTGTGCTGGTCAGATGACCCCTGGACTAGTCTGTTCTCTCCTACACAAATGCTATATGGTATTTAAAATGTTCTCTGAAGAGTGACCAGGATGATGAAGGACTTGACACAGGTCCTGTGTCTGACTGAAAGGAGATGCAATGTCAAATCTGAAGAGAAGAAATTTGTGGGAGACAATATTGGAGTCTTAAAATATTAAACAGTGTTGAAGAAAGAAGGTATAGACTTATACGTATGTGCTCTGTTATATATTCTCTAAAGGATGGATGCACAAAAGCTACAGGAAGATATATTTTAGCTCACATATAGGAAAACAAACAAACATCGGCACAACCTTCAATAATGGGTCATGGATTCTGGGTAAGGCTCTCAGCTTCCAATGGCTTCTCGTAGCCCAGCCATCTTGGTGGGCTCTTGCCTGCTTTATTTGCTTGCAAAGCTGCCTTAGTGCATCATTTCTGCTTCTCCCGTTGTGGACTGGCATGAAATTCAAGACCAGAGCGGCCCTCTCTCCAGGTACCTATATTTGAAGATGGACTTTGAGATTCTACTTTTCTATAGAAATGCCTCTTTATTTCTCTGGAGTTTTCCTACCAGAGGCCTGGCTCTGGTAACTATGACTAGGGTCTTTGAGCTCCAATTATCAGAGGCTGTGGTGGGAATCAGGGGCATCTGTGGGAGGGATACAGACTGCTTGCTTCTTCAAGGTGACTCTCAAGGTGTCTCCAACTTCAGCTTATAGAAATGGATTTGGGGGGTCCCCAATACCTTACATAAATTCTTATCATTTTTGGAGGTATTTTCCCTTGAACAATTCTGATTTTGGGAGAATTTGTGAGTCATAGTGGTCTCTCCCATATAACATACTAGCACTATTACATCATAGAACAAATTTGTACTTAGACCAACACTGGAGTTTGAGTCTGGGATCTACTCCTTATAATCTTATGATATCGGGAAATTCTCTTAACCTCTTTTTGCCTCACTTTCTACATCTTAGGAATGGGAATGGTACAATTAAGATTCATGAAAGGTAATACAATTTGCCTGAAGACCAACCCTAATTAGTGTTATATTTCCAAATGGCATTAAAAGTAATTGACAAGCAATTTAACGTTTACCACATTCTCTCTCACGTGCACGAACTATACAGCATATTCTAGTACACTGCACACTTAACTGAAACAATGCTTTCTTCACCACTCTATTTCTCAACATCTTCTGCACATTGCAGTCTCCCCAGAGACTTCCTTCCAGACACCAGTTATGCCCAGGTTCACTCATAAAACCAGCACATGTGAGCTCTCTGTTCTCCCTTTGCTCCCATCCCTGCCTTCCCTGGCTTCCCCTACCACCACGACCCCCCTAACCGGCCCCTCCAACAGAGGGTCCTGGGGCAGATACTGCAGACTAGAATCCTTCCATTAGAGACAGGGATGGAGGAGGGGGAAAGGTCACAGACACTCTACCCTGGGTAAGTGATGGGGAGCAGAGAATTGGCTGCCAGACTCTGAAGCCAGGAAAAAAGGGGTGCAGTGCTGCACTGTAAGAAAAATGCTCAGTGGCCACACATCCTGGCCCTGATCTCCTTGCCCATACACCCTGAAAGCTGCTTAAGCAGGAGACTAGGGACACAGAGGGAAATTCTTCAACTTCAAGTCACTAGCCTAGCCCATGAGTAGGGGGAAAGGATCACCCACAAGGACCCTGGCTGTAAGACATTGTGGTGGGGGGGGAGGGGGGAAACACATAGAATGACCGCTGGGGGAGGGGACAGGCTTGGAAGAGGTTGTCTAGGGTGTGAGCTCCCTCTCTCATCACAGAAATGAACCCCAGGAAGATCTCTTGCCCCTGCCAGGTCCCCTGAAGCTTTCTCACATGTGCCTATGGGGACCCTGTGTTTAGACACCTGACATCCATCTCACAGACATTGTACATAGCCCAAGAAGCTAAAGCAGAAATGATCCCAACAGAAATCTGGATATGTAAGAGAACTAGTTTTGTCCCATCTTTCATTCCCTACTTTAAGTTGCAGGCATGCTTCCCTCCTCCCTACCTCCATGACAAGTCACTGAGGCCAGAGACTGACCAGCCTTGTGGAAAGAGGTCAGGGTAAGTATTAATTAGGACATGGGATTGAAGTTGTAAACAAGGTGGGGCATTTTTAGATCAAAAAGCAACCAGAAAAGCATGGAAGGTGTACCGAAGGTGTCATTAAGGGGTAGGGGAGGGCCATTTGATCCCATTGATGAAGGTGGTGATTAGAGAGAGAGAAAAAAATCAAACCTGTTTGCATTTGTACCCTGCTGAGTTCAGACTGTTCAATAGTCCAGTTATGGTTGATGAATTTTCTTTCATCCCTGATATAATAATATAGATGAAAATGTTCTCTAAACTGGAATATACTACACAAATATTACTTATGATTAATAATCATGACAAATAGGAGTAGAGAAATAGCAGAAGGGTTTCTCTCCCTCTCTCTCTCTCAATGTTATTTTAGAAATCCAAAGCATAATTCCTGGTCTGGGGTGACACAGAATTAAGCAGGGTTGCAAAACACCTAGCACATGGTGGGAGGTGCTTTCCAAATAGGGCAGGGCAGAGGGTGTATAATGCCATGTCCTCCCTAATGACATCACCATTTCTGCAGATACCCAGAACCTTTTTTTTTTTAATTTTTTTTTTATTTAAAAATTTTTTTTTCAACGTTTTTTATTTATTTTTGAGACAGAGAGAGACACAGCATGAACGGGGGATGGGCAGGGAGAGAGGGAGACACAGAATCGGAAGCAAGCTCCAGGCTCTGAGCCATCAGCCCAGAGCCCGACGCGGGGCTCGAACTCGCGGACGGCGAGATGGTGACCTGAGCTGAAGTCGGACGCTTAACCGACTGAGCCACCCAGGCGCCCCAACCCAGAACCTTTTGACTATGTATCTTTCTCTTATTCCCTACCTTGGAGAAGTAGCCAAAATTCATAGTTATACCTTTGAAATGCTTCTACTATCAATTCTCCCTCTCCACCTCCATTTATATAAAACCAGCCCAGTGGGTGTCAGACATTGTGCCTCATTTCTCTCACCCCTCCAGCAGCCCCATGAGGTAGGTACTACATTATCCCCACAATACCAATGAGAAGACCAGAACTCAGAGAGGGGAAATCACTTACCCAAGCTCACAGAGCTGGTAGATGGCAGAGAGGAATCTTGACTTGAAAGCCTTAAACTGTATCCTAAATGGACCCTATGTGCATTCTTTCCATTTCTATCCATCCTTCATGCTGCTGCCAGAATGCTCTTTCCAAGTTGGTGTTGTCACTGTCCTGATTTAAACACTTCAAAGGCTCTTTAATCCCCTACACAAATTCCCTATCTTCACCTTTGTGCTGAAGGCTGCCTATGAACTCACTCCAATCTCTTTCAGGCTACGTAGGCCTTACAATCCTGGACCACATGATAGAGTCTGAATACCCCTGCCTTTTTTTTTTTTTTTCCAACTTGTCCTGATGGGTCTTCTGTGTCCTTCTCCAAGTACTGGAGAAGTACTGTCTGCTCATAGCTGGACCTACACAAGCCTCTCCAGTTCTCCAGCCAAAGGCAGTTATGTGTAACACTAAAGCAGAGCCTCAGGAGCAGAGAGATGTGGGTTCTTCAGTGCAGGTTCAGTCTGTTACTGGCTCTATGAAAGAGGACAGTTTATTTAAAAACCTTTTTTAATGTTTACTTTTCAGAGAGAGAGAGAGAAAGAGTGCAAGTGGGGGGGGGGTGGGTAGAGAGAGAGGGAGATACAGAATGTGAAGCAGACTCCAGGCTCTGAGCTGTCAGCAGAGCCCGACGTGGGGCTTGAACTCATGCACCATGAGATCATGAGCTGAGCCGAAGTCAGACTCTCAACCAACTGAGCCACCCAGGTGCTCCATGAATGAGGACAATTTATTTAGCCCCTGTGAGTTTTGGTTTCCTCACCTGCAAAGGGAAGTAATTATGATATAGGGTATGTGAAGATTGGCAGCTGATGCAGGCCAAGTGCTTAGTGTGGTGCCCAGATCATTTTAAGTCCTTCATTCATTTAATTGTGTGCCAGGGCTGTGCTACGTTCTAGGAATACAATGATGAGCAAACCAAATCTAGTCCTTGCCTTCATGCAGTTTGTGGTGTCATTAGTGAGACAGACATTAGGGGAACACTTATTTGGGGCACTTTCTAAGAATGTTCCCTGAGAGGTGGCTAAGTGGTATGGGGGCTACACTTTCTTTCTTAACACACAACCTTGGGAGGTAGGCATTACTAGCCCCATTTTACCATTGAGGAAACTGAGGCCTGGAACAATTAAGAGATTATATCAAGATTAGCCAGATAATACAAATTGGGTACAAGGATGGAACCCGATCAGTCTAACTTCAAACACAAAGTTCTTTCTTCTATATCTACTTACCCTTTGCTACTGATGAAGACTTACACTACTTTGAAAGACTCCTTGTAATCTTTTGCTCTCGAATGATTACATGACTAAATGAACAAAGAGTAATAGGGCACTAACTGTCCAAAAGTATAAAAAAAAACCTCACCGGCCAGCTAAGGAAAGTCCTACTGCTGAGTGGATATATCCAGTCAGCAGAGGCACTTTCCTGAGCCATCAGGGGGCGGGAGGCAGACTTAGGCTGGCCAGAATCTAGATATTTAGGAGTATTAGTAAATGTCTTCTGAACAAATGGACAAATATTTCAGTTTTTGTGAGTTAGCACCTAAGGAGTTAAAAAGGAAGCCATGGCTTTGTCCCACTTTCTCACCATCTAGCCCCAGTCTAACCAAAGCAATATTGCTATTATTAATTCATAGCTGTGGGTCCTCCTGTGAACTATTTCTTTATAAATAAGGATTCTTTTCTTTAAAATATGGTTGAAAACTGCTCTAAGTGATCAGCTGCCACAAGATGGCTCAGGAAGATGTCCAGATCTCCAGAGCAGGGGAGAGAGGGGGTGGCTGACAGCTGCTGTTTACCTTGAATGCTACACCCTTCTTTCCCTCACCCCCAGTACCTTCTTACTCAGATAACATATCTGGCTTACTTCTGGGAAGTGTTTTAGAGTCTACCAAGAGCTTTCACATAGCATCTCAGCTGATTCCAGCAATGATTCATGAAATACACACTGAAGAAGTAGGGTCCTGTCCAATTTAAAGATGAAGAGGCAGGCTGCAAACCATGAGCAAGCTGCAGAGTCGCAGATTCCGGGCTCTGGTAGTGGTGCCAGTCCTCTGTGGGTCTGCCCGTCTTTGTGGTAACTTCATGATGCAGATTCCACTTTGCTGTAAAGGCGGGGTGTTTGTTTGTTTGTCTGTTTTTGTTTTGCTTTTGTTTTTGAGAGAGAGAGAGAGAAAGAGAGGATCCCAAGCAGTCTCTGCACTGTCATCATGGAGCCTGACGTGGTGCTCAATCCCATGGCCCTGGGATTGCGACCCGAGCTGAAACTAAGAGTTGGATACTCAACCAACCGAACAATCCAGGTGCCCCTACTGTGAAGTTCTTAAGAAGAAACATAAGCCAGCAATCTTGCCTGGTCTAGGCCAGTGTGCTTTTCTTTCAGAAGCCTGTGTGTGATTTGGAGATGAGAGCCCCGGAGGGAGAAGAGGGTCACCAGACTACAGATTCAGGGAGCACTGCATTAAAAAAAAAGTATACACCCACCATGTGCAATATCCTTGTACTTCTGCAGGACAAAGTAGGTTGGGGGTGGAGGCGGGGGGCCAGGAGGGTCTGGCCCACTGGAGAATGTGGCTTCACCTAGAAACTATTCTGTCCAGATAACTTGACTCCATTTCCACAAGAACTCAACAGACTAACTCTCACAGAACAAAATATACGCAGAATGTTATAGCAGAAAGAGCACTGATGGGAGTCAGGCAGCCTGGTTTCCTACCTCACCTCTGTCATTGAACACTTGGTAACATTCCTTCTCCGAGCCTTTTCTTCATTTGTAACCTGGGTGACTTCTCTAATAGTCTGTGATTCCTGCAGTATCCTACTTTCTTTCTAAGCTCTGCTTCTCTTTGTTGTGATTCCCAAACTCAAGTCCATTTGATCAAAGATGTTTGTCTGAGCTGGATATAAGCCAGCCTCTCCTGGGCCTTGGCAATGTAGCCCTGTGCCTGGACCTGAAATGTCATGTGTCACAGGGCATATTTGCTTCTGATGCAAGCCTGTGGAAGCCAAGTTGACTACTTTTGAATATGCCTAATGGGCTCTTTCATCCCCTGCTCCAGGGCTAACAGAAATCATGTGGCCTCTCTGTCCAGAAGGTCAAGACCATTCCTCATCACCCAGATCATTGCTTATAGGTATGATCAAATCCAGCTACTGTCAATCACCTGTAAACCTCTCTCTTATTATCTCCTGGGGGCCTGGCACTGAGCACAGAGCAATGACTAACTTCAGGGATCAGATTTCTGCTGCTAGGAGGTTAATTAAAATTCCAGGACCTGAGGTGGACCTGCTTTCCCTGCTGGGCAGGAGGAAAAGGGTCTAAATGCAATCAATCCAGAGCCCCTTTCATTCCTTTCCCAGGTCTCTCTGACCTGGAAGATAGGTTTAGACTAAGAGAAGAGGATAACAACATAAATGGGGAAAGTTAAGAGAGGGAGAATGAAAATAAAGACAAGTGACCAATGGAGAGATCACTCCCTCATGCTCTGGTGGTGGAGTCCACAGTGGGGTAAAATCATTTGGAAAATAACCTGGCCTCAAATAGCAAGAGTTTGAAAACTGTTCCTGCCATTTGACTCCGCAATTCCTCTTCCTCAAACCCAGCCTAAGGACTTGATAAGAAATGTAAATAGAACTTTCCACACAAGCACGTTTATCACAGGGCTTCTTATTATAATAATGAATATTGGAAATAATCTAAATGTCTGATCTGGGATTGGTTATGTAAATTATGACTCATCTCTATAGGATAGAACATTCCGTAGTAATTTAAAATGATGTTTATGAAGGCATTTTCATGGCATGGCTAAATGCTTATGATGTGATGTTAAGCAAAATCAAGCAGAACAAACTTCAGAAAAAAAATATCAATAGTAAGAGGTGAAGATAAAATATGCTTAAAAATTATGGAAGAATATGGAAACATGTTACCAAGGTTAACTGTCAAGATGAGATGACATTTCCTTGACTTTTCCAATTTTTTACAATGATCAAGTAATTATTTCATAATTAAGAAAAAGAGGGGATACAATTAAAGGTAACTATAGAGCTTTATTTCTCTCTTGAAATGGTGAATACTCAGGACTTCTGTTGGGCCCTTAAGTTGGCCTAAAGGCATCAGACTCTTGGCTCTATCAATAACCAAACCAGAAGAGTCCTATATTTAAAGGCCAGGTAAAGATGGTGTCAGCAGTGATATTCAGAAGGCTACAGACTCATATTCTCTAAGAATCCTTTCCTGGCTCACATCAGGTAGCTCTTCCTGTTCTCTGATCCCCCAAACAGACCAATTGTGCCTTAGCATCTAAAGGATTGTGTGGTGCTTTAGGGATACAAGCAATCTTAAAAATTGTTTAGCTTCCTTTCTCTTTCTTTCTCTTTCTTTCTTTCTTTCTTTCTTTCTTTCTTTCTTTCTTTCTTTCCTTCTTTCTTTCTTTCCTTCCTTCCTTTCCTTCCTTCCTTCCTTCCTTCCTTCCTTCCTTCCTTCTCTTTCTTTTCTCTTTCTTTCTTTCTTTCTTTCTTTCTTTCTTTCTTCTTTCTTTCTTTCATGTAGTTACTTGTTCATTGTAAAACAAGTTTCTTGAGCTGTGTGTTAGTCACTGGGGATTCAGGAGACATTGTCTTTATCCCAGAGCCTCTCAAAACCCAGTGGGTGGGGCTAGGGATGGCCAGACAGAGGAACAAAGGAGTCCTGATAACCCAGAGTGAGGATTTTATTCATCATTCCTGGCAGGTAGTCAGCACCCAAGAAATACCTATTTAATGAAGGGACAGATTAGTTGTGCTATAAGGGCGGTCACACAGGGTGCTATGTGACCTTGAGGGAGAGGCATTCAACATAGTTCAGGGAGGTAGTTTTCAAGGACTTTATTCCAAAGGGGCGCTCCACTTACTGATGGGGTCTGAATATTCCATAACTTGATAAGAGTCCAAAGTACCTCGGTGACATGGCTGAGATTCGAATCCATGTCTTACAACTCTTAGTTCTTTCCACAGTACTTCAGTCTGTCATCCCTTTCAGGACTCAGCCCAGGTGCTCCCTCATCTGGGTAGCCTTCATGGCCCCTTCCCTCCCTATTTTCCTCCACTGCTGTTGGCCAGATGGCCTTCCTCGGGTGCTCCCACAGCCCCCTGTGCTTACTGCAATGTAACATCAAATGCCTCCTTTCAATGCAGAACTTGGCATTGTATATACTTAGCGCCTAGGTCGGAGCCAGGTGATCAATAAGTATTTTCTAAAAGACTTTAAATTGATCCTGATTAGTGCCAAGAAAGTAATTATCATTTACTGTTCTGGGAGTTGTTTTCAAGCTTCGCTTTCCAAACAAATTACTCCCTTTGGAGTTAACTCAGGCCCCGCTGGCTTTCCTGGAATTCTGAGGTGTGCTCATCCCTGATTACTTCGTGTTTTGGCCTGAAAGCACATTGTTGCCCTGACTTTCAGAGGTCATGCTCCGCCTGCCAAATGTAACTCCCTTCCCAATATTCCTGGCACATTGATTCCTTCCTTGGCTGGTCCTGAGTTCCAACTTTTCCTTCTCTGGCCATCTTCTATGGCAGTTGCCTGGTTATGTTTTGCTGTATCTTGGGAAGTGAAAGCTGAGAGAGGTGTTCAAGCTTGGATGACCTAGACAGTGTACTTCATCCCATCCTCCTTCTCTTTCCTAGCTCAGGCTGCCTCTCCTTCTCCCTGACTTAGCTCTTATGATTACTCCTACTCTAACACTTAATATGAACCCCTTCCTGAGCCTTGGCCCAACTTCCTAGCAGAAAGATTTCCTGGGAAAAGTGGCCAATGAAAGAGCAGATAATACTAGAAAATGCTGAGTTTGGTGTCAGGCAAACAGGTGTGAATCTTTATCAGTTGTGAGACCTTAGGACAGCTGACTGCCATGCAGCTTTGGTTTTTGCCAAGTGGCTTCCATTTACTCTCTTTTTGGTACCTAATATTTTGCACCCAGTTACAGTGTGTGGGGTTTCCACCCTATGCTTCCAAGCAATTTTCTGACACTAGCTGGGGGACCTACAATTTGATTCAGTTCTGACACCCTCTATACATCTACCTGGAGACAGCATCAGATTCCATATGTTATGGCTCAGTCCACAAGATCACTCTACCTGCACTTCTTATGCCAATCTCTTGTGCATCTGACTGACTGGTTCTAGATTGGAGGTTCCGAAGACCCTCTCCTTAGGTTTGATTAATTTGCTAGAGTGGCCCACCGTTCTCAGAAACATTTCACTCAGTAGATCACTGATTTATCATAAAAGGACATAACTCAGAAGCAGCTCAAGAGAGGCATAGGGAAAGGTATGGGGGAAAGGCTCAGAGCTGCCATGTCCTCTCTCAGTACACCATTCTCTCCAATTCTCCATGTGCTCACCAACCTGAAAACTCTTGGAACTGAGTCCTTTTGGGTTTTTACAGAGGCTTCATTACATAGGCACAATTGATTAAATCATTTATAGTTGGTGACTGATTCAACTTCCAGGCCCTCTCCCCTCCCCAAGCTGAGGAATGGCAGGACTGAAAGTTCCTTACCTCTTACTACAAGGTTGGTTCTCCAGGCAATCAGCCTTCCTCCACAAGTACAATCTCAAAGTCACCTCATTAACATAACAAAAGACAACTTTATGGCTCCCATCACCTAGGAAGTTCCAAGGATTTTAGGAGCGAAGACCAGATACATTTCTCTCTCTCTCTCTCTCTTTTAACATTTATTTATTTTCAAGAGACACAGAGCATGAATGAGGGAGGGGCAGAGAAAGAGAGGGAGACACAGAATCCAAAGCAGGCTCCAGGCTCTGAGATGACAGCAGAGAGCCCAACACAGGGCTCGAACTCACAACCATGAGATCACGACCTGAGCCAAAGTCTGACACTCAACTGACTGAGCCACCCAGGTGCCCCTCATTTTAACCATTCTTAAATGTACAGTTCAGTAGCATTAATTCCAATTTCATTTATAATGTTGTGCAACTTTCATGACTATCTAGTTTTACAATTTGTCATCACCTCAAACAGCAACTCTGTACACATTAAACAGTGACTTCCCATTTACCCCCCTTCCAGCTCTTGGTGTCCTTGAATCTACTTTCCATCTCTATGAATGTACCTATTCTAGATATTTCCTGTAAGTGGAATCATACAATATCTTTGCTTTTGTATCTGGCTCGTTTCACTTAGCATGCTGTTTTCAGTGTTCATCTATGTGGTAACATGTATTCGAGTTTCATTCTCTTTTATGGCTGAATAATATTCTATTGTATGGATACACCACTTTTGTTTATCCGTTCCTCTACTGATGGACAGTTAGGATGGTTCCACCTTCTGGCTATTGTGAATAACGCTTCAATGAACTCTTGTTCTGTATTTTGAATGCCTACCTCCAGGAAAGGAGCCAAGGAGTGAAGGAGCTGACGGTGGTGAAAGGAATGGTGCCCTGTGGTGTGAGCTCCCCAAATGTGGTTAGAGCTACTGCCATTGTGTGTCAGATCACTGCTCACTCAGGAACTGTCTCTTCTGAGACTGTCCAAGTAGCCCATATAGAAGCAAAGGGGTCGAAGGGGAGAAACCACTGGTTTCTGGGATGTGGAGGCCTACAAATTTATTTTTTTTGTGTGTTTTTTTTTATGTTGATTTATTTTGAGAGAGAGAGAGAGAGCATGAGTCGGGGAGAAAGAGAGAGAGAGAATCCTAAGCAGGCTCCATGCTCAGTGTGGAGCCTGATGCGGCGCTCAATCCTACGACCCTGGGACCATGACCTGAGCCCAAATCAAGAGTGGGATGCTTAATGAAGTGAGCCACCCAGGCGCCCCTAGGGTGTTGTTTTTAAAAATACCAGAAGCCCATAGCAACCTAGTAATTAGACTGGCACTGTCACTGCCATTTGTTTAATGGTTGAGTGATCAGAAGTTTTCTTTTTTCTTTTTTTTTCTTTTGCCTGTCAACTCTGCCTGATTACAAAGGCATGTGAATCTTTCCTTACACATAATGTTCCAAGTCTGAAGTGAGAAATTGAACTGAACTCAATTACAGTGGCCAATCTGATGTACTTAATTGCACACAGGAGCTAGGAATTCGAAAGGTTCCTTGGAGGATGGGGGTGGGCAAAGTGGACCTGGAGCTATTGATGTCGCATGCACCCGAGGGTATGCACGTGGTCTGGAGGTCACCCGCGTCCTCTCCCAAGCATACATTTGTGCGTACACCCTGATGAGATGCAGGTGCTGTGAGACAACGTCCTCCGAGATGGTAGCACTTCCTCGGATGGTTTGGCTTATGAAGTTACAACTGCTTTCAAGTGCTAATTCAGAAGTCTGCATGAGTTTTTAAAAACTGTGTGTCCCCCTTGAGAAGCTGCAACAAAACTAACGCAAAGAGATAAAACAAAGGAGGAAAAGTGGGTGGAGGGCAGAGCCTCTTCACCAAAGGGAAACAGGACCAGCTGCACATGCTGTTCTGAGCAGCAGTGAACAATAGCATCATGGCGTCCATGACAGCTACAGGGGTCCTCCATCCAGAGGAGCTAATGATCTTGTGATGATGCTTTATTGAGCATTTCCTGAGTGCCAGATCCTGTACCCCCTTTTTCCCACACATTACTCTTAATCTTCTAAACAGTACTATGTGGCAGGCAGAGTTATTCTGGTTTTACACAATATTCTATTCTTTTTCCTTCCTCCCTATTCTAATCCATCTTTGGTTAGGAACCAGCCATAAGGTTGTCACTCTGAGAACATAAAAGGAGTCCCAGGAAGAAAACTTTCCTTCAACATAATTGTGAGCTGCCAATTGTCAGGAGCCATTGAGGGTGAGCCAACTACTACTGAAGGGCAGTAGTGAGCAGCCTGGGACCAGAGGAGCCCATGGCCCACACCTGGGGCTGGGAATATGCTTCAATCTTCTGGCCTGGGCTATGACTCACAAATGGGCCACAGAAATATCTTTAATTTGGAGTGGCAGGTGCTGCCCAAATCCAGGGGTTGTTGGGGGTTGAGAGTCAGATGAAGAGAGTTGACTTGGTCAACAGGGTAAAAAGCAGTCATAGGGGACAGGGCATGGCTAGAAACAGGAGGACCAGAGAGATATGTGTAGTGAGGTCATGGGAAAGCCAGTCAGCAGGAGGGTGGTTCCAGGTGAGCCCAGGCTTGCTTACAGTTCTGATATGCCCGGCTCTCCCTGGTGTGAGGCAAGGTGAGCCAAGGCCATTTCAGGGCCCAGGAAGAGAGCTGCTGATACCTGCTCCTTGGCAAGTTCCACTGTTCTCTCTTCTTAACTTTGTACGTTTCAGACTCACTTGGGTGAGCATAACCATGAAGTTAACAAGACAAGGGTCAATTACACAATTATCCTATTTTTACAGATGATAAAACCGAGAGTCAGGGGGATCATGGATCTTGTTCAAGTTTACGGTACTATAAAGTGGGAAAGCTGGAATCAAACCTAGAAACTCTTCCTACGTGTCCGTGCTACTTGGTGCCCCATCTGAAGGCTAGGCCGAGTGGGCTTTGGAGACTAGCGCAGGACTGGCAGTCAGCCAGACCCGGTCCCAAATCTCTACTTCACTTTTTCTTAGCAATATATTTCCACTCTCCATGTTTTCCTACTGTACCAGACTCTCTCGGTCTGTTCTGTGGTCTGCTTTACACAAGCAAACACAACAGAGTCCAGAGAGGGGAAACTGCCCCTTGGGGCGTGAATGCTTGGTCTCTGTTAGCCCCTCTGAGTCCACAGAAGGCAGCTTGACAGCATGGACCTCCTGGGAAGGGAGGCTGAACCCTGCCTGGAAGAGCCTAATTATGCCCAGAGAATGACTCTCACCTGGCAGGATCTGGGCCTTCCGTGATGCGAATGTGTGGCAAAGAGCATTTTCCAAGTGAGAACCTGGTCTCGGTAAAAGCAAAATGGACCGATTAGGGAGGCGCTGGACCATGGGAGTGTTTTCCCTGAGCAAGTCTTTTAACCTTGCAGCGAGGCTGACCCTCTCCCAGGCACTGACAGCCTTTTTGGAACTGAGGAAACAAGCTAAGTTCTTTTTTAATGTATATTAAATTGAGCCTGTCAACCTTGACAAAGTCCCTTTAAGTAGATGGTCGCTAAGAGGACAGCCTGCCCAGAAGGCATGCTGCTGGGGAGGCTGCATGGTTGGCCCTCCCTCTCAGGATTCAGGCTGAACAAAATCTCCCTCTCCCTGTCTCCTTTCTTCCCTTTCTTCTTTCTTTAACAAAAGGTATCCTCCATTCATGATCCTATGGGCCAAAACCTGTGCCAACAACGTAATGGGTATTTTCTGATGTGGTCCTTATAACGCTTCTATGAAATGGGTACTATTTCATCCTTGTTTTACAGACCAGGGAAGCGAGGCTCAAAGAGATGCTGCATCACTGTCAATACCTTCTAACAGGTTCGTCGGACTTCTACGCTTATGCTGCCCCTATCTTTGGATATTATGATCCTAACCAATCAAATTGTTTCCATTTGCTGTGTGCTCTTCCAGGCCTTGCCCATGTGTGCACGTTATTTATTTTATTTTATTTTTTTATTTAAAAAATTTTTTTAATGTTTATTTATTTTTGAGACAGAGAGAGACAGAGCATGAATGGGGGAGGGGCAGAGAGAGAGGGAGACCCAGAACTGGAAGCAGGCTCCAGGCTCCCAGCCATCAGCCCAGAGCCCAACGCGGGGCTGGAACTCACAGACCGCGAGATCGTGACCTGAGCTGAAGTCGGACGCTTAACCGACTGAGCCACCCAGGCACCCCGCGTGCACGTTATTTTTACATAATTGTAACTTCAGTTATTTTACAGCTACAGTTTGGTATTAAGATTTTGTTCTTATCAAAGTAATACATATTTTTAAAGCCAAATAATGTAAAATGCACACCTTAGAAAACACCCATCCCTGTCTCGTAGATCTCTTCTAACTGTTGCTCCTGATACTGATCTCCACACTGTAAATAATACGTTTATATTGCTATTTCTTGGTTTATCGGTTTTTTGACATTGACCTCCTTGAATGGCTGATGAGAGCCGGCTCTCTCTCCCTTCGTCTCCCGTCCACACCACATGCAGTTCTAGCATACTTTGATCTCTCAGTCATCAGGGTTTCTGTCATGATTTGTGGGTATTATGTAGGATCAAGCAGCATCTCCTTTCTTGTATTATACTTTGCTTTTTTAAAAGTAATAATTGCCTTGCTTTTTCATTTCCATAACTTTCCACTGATCTAATTTTCCCCACATGTTCCCACACTTCAATCAGTCACCTGTTATAATTTTTCTATAACCTCAAACATACCAATTTTAGTCTTTTTTTTTCCCTAGAGGTCATTCTTCTCTGTTCCAGTGTGAACTGCTTGCTTTCTGAGATGGCTGCACAGCTGGTATAGGGGATCTTCTCTTGATCCTTAATCCTGGGATCCTTCTGTGGATCTTTTGTGTTGGTCTCTCATTTCCTGCAGCCCATAGCTTCCTATGTTGTGATTTACTTCTCAATTTGTTTTCCTAAGAGAAGGTGTGTGAGCTATACATTTTATTTTGAGTCTTTGGCCGTCTTATTACACACTTCAATTTAAGTGACTGTTTGGCTAGGTATAAATATCTAGTTTGAAAATGATTTTCTTTCAGAATATTGAAAGCAATTCTCCTTTGTCATCCAATGTCTGATTTTAGCCTTGAGACTTCTGAGACCAGTTTGACTCCAAGTTCTTTGCATGTGACCTTTTATTCTCTCTGGAAACTCTGGGATATTCTCTTTATTCTTTGAGTTCAGAAATTTCATGATGATGTGATTTCATGTACGTCTTTCTGCATGCATTACACTCAGAACCTGATGAATCCTTTCCATTGGAGACTCCTGTTCTACACTGCTGGGAAATTTTCTTGTCTAACATTGATTTATAGTGCAAAGATCCCCCAAAGTGTGACCTAATATGTTTTATTCTACACAGAAAAAAGAGAATCCATTAGTGTTTATTGAACAGCTACTATGTGTCAGTCACTGAAACAGAGACTTTATGTGTGCTGTTTATTTTATGCTCATAGAAAACCTCTAATACAGCTGTTGGCATCACTATCTTATAGATGATAGTCACAGAATATCAGAGAGTCACAGAGTGACTCAGAGCAGTGGAACAATTTGTCCATAGACACACACAAACTAGGAAGCATCACAGTCAGAATTTACTCCAAATCTGCACAACTCAATCTATTAGATAAGCAATTCCCTAACTATATTCTTTGGAACACTATTGCCTCATATTTTTCTTTATCCTGGTATCTTTTGGATATGCTGGGATAATCATATGTCTCAGTTATAGGATTTCTCAGAGTTGTTAATCTCTAACCTGCATTGTGAGTCTCTAAGGAGAAGACTGTGTGATGTACAGTTTCCCAAAGTACACGGGTGTGATACTGAAACTGTGCCTTGAAGGGTAGTAGAACTTAAGTATGAGACTTTAGATTGGTTGTGGACTAGCTGGCCATAGTGGCAATGGACTCTGTGGGCCTGGCTGTAACACCTCCTGCCCCTCCACCCTCCCCTTCCTCGTCTCATTCCCCAGGCCCACCTTGTTCTTCCTTACCCGGCTCACTCAGCACCAATCATAGTGCCCTTTTCTTTTTTTTCTGTCGGTTTCTTGACTACTCAACTGTCCTATCCCAGCTGTCTTTCAAATCAATGGAGGGGTCTCTCTAACACACTGCTCTCTCTAACTGGAGAATGCTTTACCACTTTATCTTACTCGTACTACTCAGCCTTCAGAGCTCAGCCTAAACGAAGTTTCTCCAAGGAACAGTCCCTGAACATTCTGACTAGATTAGATCTCCCTACATGATGTTCTCAAAGCATATTATACTTCTATGTCATATTGATTATAACACATGTCATTTGTATATGCTATGCAACATATCAAGTGCTATCATATAATCACACATTTTTGTTCATTTTTCTAGCATCTATTTTCTTTCTGTAGACTCTAAGATCCTTCTAGGTCAGGGACTGTGTCTGTCTTGCTTATTACCATATGCCTAGAATTGAGACAGGTGCCTAATGTATGCTAGGTGCTCAATAAACATTTGATGAGTGATTGTGTCAATGATCAAATGGATGAGTGAAAAAGGTGATTTCATTTGTCATTATCATTAATGATGATGCTAGTTAATGAATGTTGCTGAAAATCGTGGCTCTTGTTAGAGTTCCAATAGCCCAGTTCTGCTTCACAATAGGTCTGCAATGAGGCCAGGAAATAATGTAAAACATAACCTCAGAGGTGATGAATATTCCATGAAACAAAATCATAATTAAAAAAAAATTCGCTTCTGTTCTGTGCATGAATTATTTTGCCAACAGGTATCTCAGCACGAGACTGACTTCACCCCAAAATACCCAGCCTCAAAAGCATTTTCAAACAGTTCTTTGTGAGTCTTATAAATCAAGTTTTCATCATAGAGTCAAGAGAGCAAATGAATATTCTCTTTTAGAGAGTGGGGGGAAAAAACCCAAAATGCTTGAAATAAAAAGAGTCAGCTTGGATAGTTTTTTTTTTTTAATTTTTTTTCAACGTTTTTTATTTATTTTTGGGACAGAGAGAGACAGAGCATGAACGGGGGAGGGGCAGAGAGAGAGGGAGACACAAAATCGGAAACAGGCTCCAGGCTCCGAGCCATCAGCCCAGAGCCCGACGCGGGGCTCGAACTCACGGACCGCGAGATCGTGACCTGGCTGAAGTTGGACGCTTAACCGACTGTGCCACCCAGGCGCCCCAGCTTTTTAAGAGCTCATTTTTCTAGCTTTGGCTGGCTAGGCAGATGAGCCTAGCCCAGAGTCCTGGGCTAGTACTTCTGTCTCCTGTGAAGTTTGTGATTCCATTGGGATGGGACATTATGACAGCTGTTCTTTCTGCGTTACCAAAGAGGGCTTCTGGGAAGGCTACCTACTGTGAAATCTCCCAAAGCGTGTAGCACAACGCCTGCCCATGCAATAAATGCCAGTTTCCTTGCTCTTTTTGGTTCCTGTGCCCCATGTGCCCTCACTTCATTGATTGCTTAATTATCTCTTCCTGTGGGTAGCTTCATCTCAGTAGACACTTCCAGGTCAGTGACAGTGCCTTATTCCTTTCTGCATCCCCAGCCTTCCCACAGGGTCTAAATACGTGTTCAGCGATAAGGAGGGAATGATCCCGTCAACAGCCCTGCAAAGTACACACAGACCTTTTTTATCCCCATTGCACTGTGGAGGGAACTGAAGCTCGGATGGGCCACCAGACTTACTTGCCTGAGGGCCTCACTCATGATCCCCAACCTGTGCACACCCTTAATTAAGGGTGACATTCCCAGTCCTGCACGGCCTGGCTCCTGCCTACCATTCATTCCAGGATTTGCTCTTGCTGCTTTTCACCTCATTGCTTTCTCTTGCGTAAAGCAGAACAGCAGTGGCTCTCCCCTTGTATGGACTGACTGAATAAATGTCAAATGAATGTTTTTGTGTGCGGCTGGGCCTTTGTTCATTTTGCTCTCTCCATCTGGCAGGTCCTCCTTTTATTTACCCTTCAAGTCTCCGTTGAGGCATCCCCTCCTCCTGGAGGCCTTCCATGAATAGCACTCCCCTGGCTCTGTGCACTTATCATCGCACTTGCCATACTGGATGGTGACTGCTTACTGGCCTATCTCCCACGGGACTGTGAGCTCTTCTAGGACAGGGGCTGGGGAGCTTGAGGTTAACAGAGGACACGCTGCAGAGCGGAGCTCAAATCTTTGTGAAGAGCAACCGGGAGCACTCTCGGGAAACCAGCCTGGCCCTCCTGGTCCAGTGCTCTCTCCCAGACACCACGCTGCTCCACACGTTGCATAATATGAGCATCAGGAGAAAAAAAAATAGATCAAATGGCAGCACAAACCCAAATTGGCAGCCATCCTCAAGATGCTGAGAGGCCGCCCATCTGCTCTCCTCGCGTTCTGAATCCACAGTTGTGCCCTCCATGCTGAGTGAGCTGGCAGCAGCTGGCCCCCTGCTGCCAGTGAAGAAAGGAACAATTTATTACAAAGGGCCCTCTCTAAATCAATCTTCCAATGCGTTCTGGCGGTCTGGGAGCAGAGGAGGCTTGTGGGCGCTGTCCTGTTACTGCTCCACTAACTCTGCATTCCAGCCACATTTGGCCAGAGTCCCACCAGGGCTTGAGGAAGATGCTTGGTGTTCATTTCTGGGAGCAATTTTAGGAAATCAGAGATTAGAACATTTGATTCCCTTTAAAACAGACTGGCGTTAAGAAGCGGCGTGTCCCAGGGTTGCAGACCACACGGCTGGCATCTGGGTGATATTCCTGGTGCTGGGTGAAGGCTGCTGGCCAGTGAGGTCTTTTATGCAAACTCGTCTCCATGCCTGATGCCTCCGGATACCAAATGATGTCTCTGGCAGCCACACCTGGGAACACCTCTTCTTTGGGAATTGCTTACAATAGTCTCATCCTCGAAGTTGGGACTTGCAGGCTCAATCGGGGTGAGGTGCTCTGCAGGAAGTTAGCCTGAAGTCAGAGGTGGAAGTCAGCCCTGATGGGTCAGTGTGGATCTTTTCTACAGGCCAAACTTACTCTGCTTAGAGCCCAAGCGGAAGGTGTTGGCCCTCTGAAGCCCTGAGTGATCGGCACGATTTTGCCCTCTGGACAGCGGTGTTTGAAATCAAGGGGAGCCAATCTAGAGTGTTGTTAGTGACCTGTGATGTGGTTTGGTACAAAAAGATCAGCTGGGCCAATGGCACTTATTGTCTCGGGAATGAGAACTGAGAGATTCCCAGGGAAGGACGATATTGGCGGTGGGGGCTGAAGCTGAGAAGTCAGAGAGAGAGAGAGACCAGAGGGGGATGGACAGGCCACAAGCAAGCTGAAGTTAGGTGGGAGCAAAATGAGTAGGCAGGAGCCACGGTGTAGAGACGTAGAGATGTGTGAGCGGGTGAGTGGGAGGGCAGAATGGGACAGGTGCTTGGAGAAGGCAGGCATCCTGATTCGAGAGACCAGAGCCCTGTGAGGATGTCTGTTCCTTGAACCACAAAAGCCCTATTTATGTGTTTGCTCATTAAACAGGCCTAAACAAAGCCCGGGGCTAATTGAGGGTGAACATGGATGATTGGGGTAAGGCCCTGATCTTGAGGCACTCCCAGTCCTGAAGGGAAGAGAAATCTGTAAAGGGACAATGACAGGGCGCCACAATGGATAGTAAAACATGTAAATGCAAAAGGTGAAATGGAAACAGAGGAAGGGGCATCTAGGTTTGCTGTGGGAAACCAAGGAAAGCCTCTCAGCCGGGCTTGAGGGGCATGGTGGCTATAATTCTAGGTATTTGAAATGGACTGTAAAAAAGCCTGAAAGGGAGCACGGCATGTCTGGAGATCTTGAAGAAGCTGGGAATTGCTGGAACCTAAAGTTTGAATATTCGTTCAAAGAAGAAAATATAAGGTAAAAATATAGGTAGTTATGACGAGAAGGCGGCCAATACAGTATGCACCAGCGAATTAGTCTTCAGAAGAAAAACCACAAAATTATGAAAACAGAAGGAACCTTAGAGATCATCGAGTCCAACTGCTTTATTTTCCCAACGGGGAAACTGAGGCCGAGAAGGGAAGTCCCTTCATGCTGCTGTGAAGATTTCTGGAATTGCCCAAGGAAGTGGGGGCAGGGTTGGAACAAGATTCAGGCTCCCTGAGTGCTGGTTCCCAGCCTCTGTGTAAAAGGTAGGTAGCTGGAATGACCCAGTGGCCTTTCCATTTTTGAGCTTGATGCTTTGTGGGGGGAGGGGCTAACTGGCTTCTGAAGACATGCACTGGGAACCCAGCACAGCAGTGACATAGCACACTTTGACTATGTATAAAGGCATACATGAGTGCTGGGTTCCAACGCTCACTGGTATCCCGGAATGCCCTTTCTTTTGTCTTATCCAAATCGTGATCTGTCTTCAGGATCTGGCTGAACTGACTCCTCCTCCAGGAAGCCTTCTGCGACTACTCAGCACCCGTACTTTGGAGGTATTCTCTCTTCCATGGCCTCTCAGCCTCTGACACTCACAGGATACTCACATTCTCTGCTTGTTGCTTTGTGACTTTCCTGTTCATCTTTGTGATTATTTCTCCAACTGGAAGCTTTGCTCCGTAGAGGGTCTACCTCTCATACTTTCTTGTGTCCTATAAGACTTAGTCCAGTGCCTAGCACAAAGAAACACTGGTGGATTCTTTAGACTTTACACATGATCTTTTCTGCCTTCCCTCATACCTTACCAAAGCTAACTGAACTACATCGTCTAGTTTCTACTATTACCTGCTAATGTTTTCCCATTTTTTAAAATCAATGTTGGATGACAATTTAATATCCCTTTATATTCATTTGGAGTTGACAGATATGCTGCCACACACATGGAGACCCAAAGATCAGGAAAGTTAAAAACCTAGACCCCTAGGTTTTGGAGGTGTGGCTGATCAAGGTGAGAGATAAGTTCAAAGTCAACATTCATATGAACTTAATGGGGGGTTAAGGAGAACCACTGATTTAAATATCTTCAAGTAGGTGGAGTTTTGGGAAAAGTGCAGGGCATAGAGATGGCCCCCTCCTGCATCTCAGAATCCTCACATGGAAAATGATCAAAGTGGGTAAGATTCTAATCTTTTGCCTCTGACAGTCTGTGATCATGCAGTGCCTGCCATGAGCTCTTCAAACTCACTGCCCAAATACCAGACACAGTTATTTGGGGTGTTTGTTTTGTTTTGACAGATAATGAGATGCTTATTCTCATTCCCTGACAAGTTCTAAAATACTGCTTTCACTTCCTCTTCCCACATCATCTCCATCTTAATTTATTATGTATTCAACCTCTGGTTCAACCACATTAATCACATACCCAGTATATGTCAAAGGAGGTCATGATGCTGGATCTATTTCATTTGACCCCTCGATCCCTGTTCCGCTCTTCCCCACCCTGCCCACATCACAGAGGCCACCCTTCTAGGGACTGCATCGATGGGCTCCCTTGACCTCTGGCACCTGATTGGGTTTAGCCAATGGAGGCAGTGGCAGGGGCCCAAGGGTGGAAGGAGAGTGGAGGTCAGGGTATCCGGCCCCTGGTTCAATCCTGTTGAATGGCCGTGGGCTGGCTGATCCCTCCAACAAAAGCCAAAGCTCCTGCCAGGGGCTCTCTCCATGGCCACCTTTTCTGGTTCTGGAAACTGTCCCTTTAGGCCTACGGCTGGTAATAGCTCCCTGCTGTTGCTAGTCATGTGGTTTACATCCTCCCTGTAGTTTCCTTAAATCCTGCTTAAATTCTTGCAAATACACTCTTTCTTAGGTTCACCTCGATTATCCAATTCGAATGTGCCATCTGTTTCTCACTGGAAACTTACTGATAGTCACCACACAATCTTTAAAAAATGGAATACCTTTAGGGCGCCTGAGTGGCTCAGTTGGTTAAGTGTCCAACTCTTGGTTTTGGCTCAGGTCATGATCTCATGGCCTATGGGATCGAGCCCTGCAATGGGCTCTGTGCTGAGAGCAAGGAGCCTGCTTGGGATTCTCTGTCCCTCTCTCTCTGCCCCTCCACCACTTGTTTTCTCTCTCTCTCTCTCTCTCTCTCTTTCAAAATAAATAAACATTAAAAAAGAGGAATACTGATATCTATGTAAGTAACCTAGACTAGGCAAATTTATCCTGAAGATGGACAGTGGTGATGGTTGCACAACAGTGTATATAGAATTAATGCCACTGAACTGTACACTTACAAATGGTTAAAATGGTAAATTTTATGTTGTGTGTATATTACTACATTAAAAAAATAAATAGGGGACATAATAGCTAAATACGTATTGATAAGCATTGATAAGTTAGAGCCAAAACAATAACCTGTTTCTCCCTCTATTTTCAATATTCCAGTGAGAGGCCCATGTTGGGTTAACTCATGCACTGACTGTGAAACTTTTCTCATCTCTTCTCTTCTCTTCTCTTCTCTTCTCTTCTCTTCTCTTCTCTTCTCTTCTCTTCCCTTCCCTTCCTTCCCTTTCTCTTTTCTTTCTTTTTTCTTTTCTCTTCTTTTCTTTTTTCTTTTCTTTCTTTTCTTTTCTTTTCTTTTCTTTTCTTTTCTTTTCTTTCTTTTCTTTCTCTCCTTCCTTCCTTCCTTCCTTCCTTCCTTCCTTCCTTCCTTCCTTCCTTCCTTCCTTTATATTTATTGTTTTAAAGGAAGATTTTGGATTGCCTGGGTGGCTCAGTTGGCTAAGCGGCCAACTTCAGCTCAGGTCATGATCTAGCATTTCGTGGGTTCGAGCCCCACATCAGGCTCTGTGCTGACAGCTCAGAGCATGGAGCCTGCTTCAGATTCTGTATCTCCCTATCTCTCTGCCCCTCCCCCACTCCTGCTCTGTCTCTCTCTCTCTCTCTCTCTCTCTCTCTCTCTCAAAATTAAATAAACATTAAAAAAAAAAGGTTTTGTTTTTAAGTAATCTGTACACCCAATGAGGAGCTCGAACTCACAGCCTTGAGATCAAGAGTCACATGCTCCACTGACTAAGCCAGCCAGGCACCCCCCTGTGAAACTTTTATTCATGCCAAATAATTCAATCATGTTCAGGATGCTGTTTAATTTATTTGTGCAAATACATGTGTGCTGATCTTGGTCTGGAACAAAAAATGGTACTGGTATAGAATACTGACAAGTAGTAGCCTCCTCTGGTCTTGTCCTTAGTTCAAAGCCTGGCTCATCAGCATTTTCTTTCACAAAGCTTTCTGGAATTTCATGAAGCTTTCTACAACATGTCCCTGTTGTTCTTCTCCTTCCTGCTCCACAGAAATTAGCCCATTATTTTACTTCTGGTTCTCATAACAGACAGTTGTCTCCAAAAGATTCAGAGTTTTTTTGTAGATGAGGATCATGGCCTCAATGCCATAGTTCCTCATTAACCTAGACAAATACTGACTGGTACCTCTGCACACACTTGGCCAATGATTGCAACTTTCCATAGATGCTTATCATGCAATTTACCTAATGGGAAGTGCTGCAAACAAGAATGTGTTTCTCTTTGGCTCTGATTTCTACTGGCAGGAAGACTAATTTTCTCTAACTTATGCATACCCCAGACTCTTGACAGCAGTTTGACGTCTAGGGACAGTGGGTGCCTCAGGTGCTGTTTCTCCCCTTTCCTTCAGTTTCCACAGTCTCTGAGCCAGAACTTTCTATAAACAGCTAAAGTCTTCCAGGAACCATGAATCGCTCTTCAGGAGCCTCAGAGGTGGGCAGCACGACAGAGCTTCCGTTTCATCAAAGAAGAACCATCTGTTCTGCTGGAATTGTTCTTAGAATGGTATTCCATCCTCTTAAGTCCTCTTTTTCTGAATGGTAGACTACATGACCTATTTATATCATGGTCCTTGTGTTAAACATGAGTTTTTTAGTAGAAGAGAGAATTTGGTTTTATTCAGACTATAACAAATGTGAGGAAACTCCAGTCCCATTTATGAACACTGCTCAAATAACTGATAGAGACTTGCCAGGGGAGCCCTGATACCCCAAGACTTATTCTGCTTCTGCTCTCTGAATTGAGAACTTGAAACATCCTCAAATTGGAATGTGAAAGATGAATTAGAATACTAGTATATTCAAAGTCTTAGCTCATTACTTATGATCTGTGTCTTTTATTGGTTTGCAGAAATTCTTCCTATATTAAAATAATAACTTCCCATATATCAAATTAATCACATTTTAGATTTTTTTAAATTTTATTTGTGATGCTTATGGAAAGTTCATTTTTATATATTCCATATTAATATTAATATATGTTTCTTATATATTAATATTTGTTCTATTCCATTGAATACTCTCTTTTGTGTCATAGTACTACATTTAAGGCTAGTGAGTTAAATGGGCATTTTCCCACTAATTTTGTGGGATTAAAATTGATGTGACTTTACAGAAAAAGCAATTTACCAATAGATTTCAAGGCCTCAAACATGTTTATATGCTTTGACCCAATAATCCCCTATCTAGGGATCTAGCTAAAGAAAACCTAAGAAACATAATGTATTTATGCACTAGGATGTTCATTACAGTATTATTTATAATAGTGAAAAACTAGATATAATATCTGGAAATTAGGACCTTCAATAGATTAGTGTGTAGCCATTAAAATTTTAATAACAAGGAAAATTTCAAGACCCAAGAAATACTTTTGATACAATCAGTGATATGTGAGTATGTGTTTAACAACAGGCTCTCTGAGAAAAATAAAACAAAACAGCCATACTTTGTAGTGTTTGCCAATTTCTGTGGTGTAAGTGTTCCCACCATGGCTGGTTTCAGGATACCCATGGGATGTCACTGCACTGAGTTGGAAAGAGATGAGCTGGGCTCTAGTGAAGAAACCCAAGCCAGTTCCAGCACACAACGAGATATGATGCTATGTGACAAAAACAGGATGCAAAGGATATATACAGTGTGATCTCAACAATGAGAACAATCAATTGAAAAAGACATTGGAAGGAGAGAAGTTACCTTTGGGTGGTGGAATATAAGAGATCCTTTTTCCCCCGTATCTTAATATTTCCCTGAACTTCGCAGACTGTTGAGGGAGAGCCTAAGCTATCATTATGACCAGAAACAACCCTGATGCTTGCCATGCTTCCCTCCCTGCCTATCCGCTCCTCATCATGGAGCTTGGCTTCTTTGGTGATGCCACTTACTCCAGTGACAGTTCCGCCCTGGGGCTTTTGCTGGGGTCAACACCAAAGACCTGTTCTATATTTCCAAAGCGTTTCCTTTCCTTCAGAATCTCCTGTCCCCATGTTTGCCTCCTTTATTTCATCCTCCAGAAGGAAAGTGCTTTACTTTTTCAGTATAGCAGGCAGAGGGATGACAAACATATACTTGCGTAATCCCAAATTTAGCTTCTGTTTATGTCACACGGGACAAATGTGTCTCCTGTCACATGAAGCTAATGGGAAATCCTCACCTGGAAGGAATAAGTCATCCTATTTCATTGTCACATGGGAAGAGTGAGGCTAAGAGGTCAATTTAAGCGTCCATCATGAACTAGTGGCTGGGAACCTGGTCTCCTGACTCCCAGACAGCAGTAGAATCCACTGCAGCACTGCTAAAGGCAATGGCCAGTCTAGAACTTCCCATGTAGGAGTTGGCCAGAGAAAGTAGTCTCTTTGTATCTTCTCACTCTGTACTGAGACTCACATGGATATCCACCTTTGTCACTGGGAACTTTGCCTCAGCTCGCAGGAGAGTGGGGAGGTTCTGGGTGGACTGCATATCTTACTGTTCTCTGGAAAGCAGCCCCTTTGCTTGAACAAGTGCACTTTTGGATGTGGTCGGTTATGTACCAAGGAGAAGGGATGGTGGGTGCTTGGGGGGTACTGAGAATCCAGACTTCAAAAGCTTCATTCCCATAAGCAGTAACTCCCCAGAAAGTTTGTTAGCAATAGATGCAGCCACAAAGAAAGATAAATGCATAAAGGAGAAATATTTTTTTTCCTACAACTAGGGTACACCTAAAGGAGGCCCATCAACCTTTCACCCTGGGCAGTGCTGGCCCCTTGCGGCATGGCCTCAGTGATGTCTACTCTGCGCTGGAATTCTGAAATTAAACATCTTGCTCGAATCTCCCACCTATTTTCTAGGACTCAGCCCTTCTTCCCTGTTCCTCATTAAGGAGAAGTGGGCACTAGTTAGAAACCTTGCACTTGTCCTGAACTGCCCTGGCGCTCCTTCCTGCTCAGCTGCATTACCCTCCCGTCCATCCGCAAATGCTGTCATTTTCACTCTTGCATGTCTCGAGTCACCACACCCGCACCCCTCTCATTCACCCTAAGCTGTGCTGCCATTCCTACTATTCTAGGCTGCCACCTAGATAGTCTCCTACCTTGGCCATTCTGTACCCACTCTGGCTCCCTTCCAGGCCATTCCATACATGGTGGCCGGAGTTATCTTTTCACAATGCCCATGCATTCATGTTACTCATCTGACTGCAATCCATTTCTCTCAGTTGAGACCAGAATCCTCCACACGGCTTATGTGCCCCCAAAGCACCAGCCCTACTCCCATCCCACCCCACTCTCGCCTTGGCTTTCGGGACCTGGCCCCCTTCAGTTCCTGGAGTGTGCTGTGCTGTCTTCTTCTACAGGCCATTTTTTTGGTTTATACTACAATTCTTACTGCTGCCACCTATGTGTCCAAAAAGCCCATCTCCTCCTCGCTAGCTCAAACATCACTTCCTTTGCAAGTCTTTGGCGACATTCCCCCCACCCCCAACCAGTGATTATTCTCCATCACACACTCTCAGAAAACCATGCCTCTTTCCTCAGAACACTTATTCTGATCTGCAGTTATGCACTGATTTGATTAAATCCACCTCCTATCCTGGCTGCGGGCATCCTGATAGCAGGGGCACATCTTTCCACATTCAGGACTGTATCTCCAGCATCTACCACAGTGCTTGGTAATTATACATTGAATGCCATGTGAATGAAAGAGTGAATGAGATAGGACTTCCTCTGTTGAACCCTTTCAGACTGCCCCTTGTGGGGTTGGTAATCCTGTCTCTGTGTTGATCTGGCACATCATATCCATCTATCAGTTTCCTCGTCTGTAAAATGGGGCTAACCACATACCGCAGTGTTGAATGGAAGGGGAGTTATGATATTTTGGACACACCACAATGGCCATCATGTAGTGGGTGCTCAAAAAATACTTGTTTTCCTTACAGTCATACTTGCTTCTTTGAATCATGAGAACTTCAAAGGAATGGGCCTCACCTCAGTTATCTCAATAGCCTCACAGGGAGGGCTGTGCACATAGTAGGTGGGCCCCATGAATGCCTCTGCATTTGACCGGTGGTTGTCCCTGGCTGCCTTTTCCAAGACTAAATCCTTAATTACCTCATCTTCCTGTGAAGCATCTTTTCTGATCACATAACTCATGGCACTCTCTGGCTAATTCATTTTTGATCAACTGGATTGCTCTACACTTACATTCCTATGTAATATAGCCTCTGGAGTTCCCCTCAGCACCGGAAGGCAGTCTGGCTCATTTGAACAAATTGCTTAACATGTTAAATTAGATTCAACCGTCCTTAGGAAGAAAAATTAAAAAGAAAAAAAAAGAAGATGAATATCAATTGTCCTCATACTCACAATGTTCCAAAACTGCTTTATTTTACCATTGACAGTTCCCAAGGCATGCCTGCATTGTGTTGGTGACTTGTGCCAAGCAGGAGGTTTAAGTAATTTTCACTATCATCA
Source organism: Lynx canadensis (assembly GCF_007474595.2). Classification (NCBI taxonomy): domain Eukaryota; kingdom Metazoa; phylum Chordata; class Mammalia; order Carnivora; family Felidae; genus Lynx; species Lynx canadensis. Next base: position 52,982,340 of record NC_044312.2, on the reverse strand, counting down.
GCCAACAGTCCCTGAGAATGTGCTGAATGCTTTATCCCCTAAAGCCCAGGTCAGATAGCCTGTCCTCTCAGAAGCTGCTCCATTCTTTAATAAAAATTAATCACTTCTTTAATTGGGCTAAGTCTGTATCTTCAACACACTTCTGTTTTATACTCAACACTATGTTTCTTTTCTTTGTTCAATATTTATCTTCCTTATTAGAGTGTGTTAAACGTAGGGAAATAATTTTGTCCCAACCACCTAGTATAGGAGTTAGCTACATGCTCTATGCTACATGCTTGCTAAACTGAATTGATAATTAGCCAACAAACATTTATCGTACATGCTAGACATGCCCAGAATCATATTTGACCAAATATTGGGGCAGCCGTGGAACAGTACACATAAAATTAACCATCATACCCACTCCTTTACCTGCTTTAGGTTTCTGCTCAAATGTTGCTTTTTAAGAGAGACTCTCTAGCCATTTATATATGATGATACCCTTGCCCCTTTTGTGTTCCTTCAAATTCCCTTACGCTGCTTTCTCTTTCTCCAAAGCACTTATTACTAACCTGACTTAGGTATGTATTATTATTATTTTTATTTACGGCTATCGACCCCAAACTGTAAATTTCATGAAGGCAGCAACCTTGTTTGGTGTTCAGCCATCTTTCCGGGGTCTAGAAAAATGCATGGCATGTAATAACTACTCAAGTAATATTTACTGAATTAATGAATGAGTCTCCAGACAGCTCATAAAGAAGCCATCCTTGGGCTAAGTGCTTGCCCTAGGCCAGCCAGTGAGTATCTTTTGTAAGGAACGGTGACTTTCTTTCCTGAGCTGGGGATGGCAGGCAAGACAGTCTGCTGGAAGGGACCCCTTGGGTGTGGGAAGCCCATACATGTTGAATTGCACATATAATAAACTAAATCATTTCCTTGGTGACTGTCAATAAATGTTTTTGTCTTCTTTATAAAGTCTCATGAAAAATAAAGTTACAAGAGCCACAAGAAATGGAGAGATGCTATGCATGTTCTGAGAAAGGTGGGGTTGATTCCAGCTAGTGAAATAAAGAACCTTTGTGGAGAAAAGGTATCTTAGCTGAGCCTAGATAGGGACTGAAGATGGGACTTTGCAGAAAGGGCATATCAGGCTGAGGAACAAGCATGCACACAGAGAAAGGATTGGGAAAGTACATCTGTAATGCAGAACAGTGAGTCGTTTTGTTTAGTATCTTCTAAGTACCAAGATCAGTCATTGCCCTCATCAAGTGTCAGATCACAGGCAAATTCGGGTGGGATATAATTCAAGTCCCCAAATTTCATTTTCCCATGAGGTGGTTTGGTGGCCTGGTTTATCCAGACCCATGCTCCTCCTTTCCCCAATGGTGAGTTCTGCATTAATGCAGGTAAAGGCTTGGAAATCCCCTGGCTGTCTTGTGCAGGACGTCTTTGCTATTCAACAGGTGGAGGTGAGATCGCAGTAATTCTAAGAAGCAACGGGAACCTGTACTCGAAAAATGCTTGCCTCTACTTTCTGAGTGTTTAATTAGTTGATTCTCACATCTTCAATGGCACAAGGGCACCTGGATAATCCTCATTCCACCACTGGCTTCTTCTATAGATCAGGAGCAGGAAGGGGGCGGAGAGGGTAAGGATTTGAGTGAACAATTTTAAGCTTGTCGGAGTCATGATTCAGTGATTCCAGGGCTGCTCCTGATTTATTCAGTCTTGCCAAAGGACTGTATTCTTTTCACGCTCTTCTTAAAAATTACCAACTTTTCATCATGTTAAGGACCTCTTAGAAGAAAGAAGAAAGATTAAAAGATGTTCTTAGCTTGTAGGACTCTTTCTCTTTATATTTTTTCTGTCTGCCTCTGTCTCTGTGTCTGTATCTTTGTCTGTGTGTTTCTCCCTCTCTGTTCCTTTTTGTCCCCTCAATCTCCCTGACAGGCAGTGGAGTACACTATACAGGAAAGAATCCTTGAGAAAGAACGAGGGAGCCTAGGATCTGGGTTTCAGACCTCATTCTGCCACTTAATGATTGAGGATCGCCAGGCAAGTTGCTTAATCTTTCTGAACCTTGATTTTTTGAACATACAACGTAGAGTTGCCTGAAGATTGGAGAGGCAGGGGTGGTGTCGCCACAAGCAATTCTACTTTAGGATCAAAAACCTAGGTCTTCTGTGGCCCTGGGCAAGTTCTTAAGCCTCCCTGCATCTCAAGTTTCTAACTGGCGGAGTGGGGGTAATGCAAGGCAGCAGGGAGAAAAAGAAAAAGCAATAATTTAGTAGGGAGAGCATAGCTTTGGGGTCTGGAAGGCTGGGGCTCAGTTCTCACCGGTTACTAGCTGTGCAGTCTTGGGTGAACGACTTAGTAATGCTGGTTAGGATTCACTGTGTAGGTATCACGTGCCAAGCAGTATTCTAAACTTTTATTTGGATTATCTCAATGCATCTTCCTAATGTGATAAGGAAGGTGGTATCATTTTCTCCATTTTGCATATGAGAGAATGGAGGTTCTTGAGACACAAGGGCAAGTGCTCCATGTCAAAGGGCAAGGACCTGGCAGAGCAGAGAAGCTGGCCTGGCACTTCTGACTCCAGAGCCCACGCTCTTTGCCAGTAGGCTTTCCTGACCTGGAGGCTTCGCTTGGGCATTGTGGACCCACAAACACAATTGCTTGTATGTAAGTACTAACCTCACATATGGCTTTTTCAAGCAGTAAATGAGATGCTACATATAAATGACTTACCACAGTGTCTCGTATAATGTAATTCTGTAATAAATGTCAGCCTGTGTGTATATACCACCTTAACTGTTTCTCTCTGGCATATGATGGGGTAGAATATATATACATGTATCACGTGCCTGTGAATAAATGGCTTGTGACCTTTTACGCACTATGCAAGTCACTGTCATGATGACAATCTCTAACATTCCTTCTAGCTCTTAATTCAGACCTTCTATGACTCATTTTCCCCAGGCTGTGTCAGCTCCAGTGAAACTTCCCAGACCACTTTACGCAGTGATGACAAATCGTTCCAGAGCTCTCCGACTTCTCTATTAATTAAATGTGAGAAAACAGAGAGCTCCATGAAAAGACACCTCTGTGGTTTCTTGTTTAACTCTGTACTTCCACTATACCTTGCAGCTGCACCACTCAAAACAGTTGGCAAGAGAACAGTATTCTATTCATTCTGCATGGTGAGTCACAGATGAGTTAGCCAAATTGCACCTCATGTTCCAAAAAGGAGAGATGCACCTTGAGAGGCAAGGGAGGAGAGAGGTGAATCAAGGGGCTTGAAGTAGTTGGTGCAAAGGTCACAAGCATGAGGTCAAGCTTTGCCCGTTCACTCACTTAACAATCATTTATTAAGTCCTTACTGTACGTTAGGCGTTGGAGAAACACAGGGGAGTAAGTCTCGCTTCCTGTTCTGAAGGAGAAGAAGGAAAAGGATTTCCGATCTCTTGATGGCTTGCTTCGGGCTGGCATTGGGCTAGGAGTTTTATATTTAATCCTTACAATAATCCTCTTGAGATAGGCACTATAATTCCCATCTTGAAGATAAAGGGATTGAGTTCAGATAATCCAAGGGGTTTGCCCAAGGATCACACAGCTAGAAAGTGGAGGGATTGGGGCTGACCGGCATTTTACCATGCCTCTGCTGAGAGAAGCCCGTGTCTGGTGGGAGATACGTCTGAATCATTACTGTCTGGAACTATAAGGTCCTGGGAGTTTAGTCCCACAGTACACATGGAGCCCACAGGGAGAGCTTCCCAGCAACTATTGTTAGAACCTCTACTCGTGACTTTAGAGAGAAAGAGGATGGGTCAAGGTCTCTGCTACCTGTGTTATCTCAGGTGTCCATCTGTTTAATTCAATAGCTAGAGGAAACTTTCAAGGCTGCCGCCAGGGCTGGGGGCGGGGGGTGGAATCTGTGCCACCCTGGCAGGGCTGGTGTATTGTAGGACTGGCTGCCTACAATATTCCTAAAACACGGGTCTCATCACATCACCCCTCCCCTTGAAACCCTTCAGTAACTCCTCCTGGCATAGAATAGAGGCAGAGTCCTGAGCTGGGCTTTCAGGCTCCTCTGTGAGGCCCAGACTCTCTCTATAACATCCCTAACCTGCCCCTCACCACCTGTCCCTGTAACTCGAGCTGTGTCTCTTCTTCCTTTCAGGACTTTTTGCCTCTACTCACATAATTTTTTCACCACTTATAACTTAACTCAGATATCTACTTTTCCAATGGATCTACCATACAATCCAGCACTTCTACTTGTGGGTCTATACCCAAAGGAAATGAAAACAGGAGTGAAGTGAGATACGCATACACCCATGTCTATCACACCATTATCCACCATTATCCATAGCAGCCAAGCTATGGAAACAACCCAAATGCCCATCAGTGGATGAACAGAGAAAATAAGATGTGGTATATATGCTCAAGAGAACGGCACTCAGCCACGAGCAAGGAGGGTACCCTGCCATTTGTGACAACATAGATGGACCCTGAGCACACGATGCTAAGCCAGATAAGTCAGAGAAAGAGACGTACTGTATGGTATCACTTATACGTGGCATCTAAAAAAGTTAAATCTGTAAAAGAGCAAGAGAGTAAACTGGTGGTTACCAGGGGATGGGGAGTGGAGAGATAAGATTGATGGTGTTTAAGGGTACAAATTTGTAACAAGTAGTAAATAAGCCATAGAGATCTAATGCACAGCATAATGAACATAGGCACTAATACTGTGCTATAATGATGTGATGTGATAAATATTGCTTCAACGGCAATCACATTGCAATATATCAAATGTATCAAAGTAACATCCTGTGCATCTTAAATTAACAAAATGCAACATGTCAAATTTATCAAATTAAAAAAAAAAAGCCTGCTTTTCCATGAAACCTCCTCAGATATTCCCAGGTGGAATGAATCACTTCCTCCTCTGCTTTCTCATAGCACTTTGCTGACACTTGTGAAATAGCTTATATTAGATTATACCTCGTTATGAATGCACATTCTTTAAGGAGGTTTGGTCATCTTGGATTCCCCGAGGCCCTGGCGAAGAGCCTTACTCACAGTGCACTCAGTAAGGGTTTGTGGAGTTGACTAGGTAACTGCAAAGTGCACAGTTCACTCTGGTGTCCGAGCAGTCATTTGCCTGTGTGCCTTCAGCATCGTTCTCCACCTTTCCCCCGCTCTGCTCTGGGTTACAGGGCCTTGCTCTTGCAAGCCATACTTTCCAGGTGCCCATGCAAATCACAATTCCCAGTGTTGTTTTTCAGGTTCTGAGATCATATCATACATACAAGCATTGGGAAACCTAGATGTTGATTCTGCTCTGCCACTAAGCATTCTTGTGTAATTCACATAATTTCTTGGGGCTTTAGATGGCTCCTCAGTAAAATGATGATCCTGAATTAATGTTTTGTTAGGGCCTGAGTATGCAAGCATGCATCCATCCATCCTTTTATCCATACGCTCATGAACTCTTATTGAGTTTTTCTGTTCTACCACACCACGGGGATGTAGAGGAGGATACAGCATGGTTCCCACTCACAGTAAGCTCACATTTGAGCAACAATTTGAAGTACTTTCAGGAGGAAAGTGATGTGAGCAGACATGTTCTTTCGAAAAGGTGACGGATGGCCTGCTGTGGGGGCCAATGAGAGTCAATTTCCTGAGGGCAGAACAAGAGCAACAGATAGAAGCCAGAGGAAGTCTGATTTCATCTCGAGATGACAAGGTGAATTTTCTAATAATTAAAGGGCTCCATACTGACATTACAAGGTAGTGATGTCCTGTCAACAAACACACCCAAGAAGGCGCTAGGTGATGCCCTAGCAGTGGCAGGGAGTGTTTTCCTGCTTTGAGAAGACAGACTAGATGCTTCCTAAGATGGATTTTTAATTCTAAGCTGTTATGATTCTGAAAGTCAAGATTTCTATGCTTCAAATTAGTGGCTTTGAAACCCTTTTTAAAAAGCAGCATGACTTTACCTTTAAACACAACTCCACGGAATCTCGGTTTATAAAACAAGGAAAGCTGAAGCAACTAAGGCTAACGTTCAGGACCCTGCCCTCCTGACCTTCCCCCTCAGTTCCTGGGAAAACAGGCTGAAAACCACAGCTGTACAGGATCTAGGAGCTTTGACATTTTTGTGGGTGAGCATATCTGTGCGGTAAGTCCCTGCCGGCCCCAGCACCTCCCTTATGCCCCTGCCACACAGCCTCCACATGTGGTCCCTTTCACCACCCCTAAGACCCTCTCTGCCCTTGGAGACGAGAGGTTAAGGATCCGACATGATGCCACGCGACTCGCAGCATATGGCCCTGGCGCCGGGCCTGGCTCTGACTTTGCCATGTTCCGACGATGGGGTTTCTGCCAGCAGCTGACTCCCAGTCTCCACCTGGGGTCCCCTTCAAGACACTGTACACTCTCCCCTCCTCCCCACCCCATCTTTCCCTGCCTCCCCGGCCCTGAGAACCTTCATAGTTTAGCAGCACTTCACGGCTCTGAGCATGCTCTGAGTCGGGCACAAAGCTCATGCTTGAGTTTTACACCAGCGCCGTGAGCCAGGTATTAGCACCTGTACCTAGGAACCCGAGCCTCCTAGAGGGCAAGTGACTTGCTCACAGTCACTCAGTTGAGAAGCTGCTGACCTGAGATCATGACCCAGCTCAGCCCGGCCCTGGAGCCCATGTCCACTCCATCCCTAGGGTAACCTGGTCCCTCCTGGGGCTGGGCCCTGCTGTGCTCTCCCTAATTATCCTCTCTGATACCAGAGCTCCTCACTGCTTGATAACAAACTTCCTGCCTGGTTTTCTGAATCTCGGCTGCCTCTGAATTCTGCTTTGTCTTACTCTGTTAATATGTTCGCACATTTATTAAGCCTTCGCTATGTCGTGGCCATGGTTTTAAACATTTTACATGTATGAATTTATTTTATCCTTTCAACAGCCCTATGACATAGGCATACCTGTTATATCCATTTTACAGATGAGAAAACTGAGGCCCAGTGAGGACGAATAACACAGTCACACAACTATGAAATGGCAGAGCCAATACAAACCTGGGCATCTGGTTTCGAGCCTGAATTCCTCATAATTAGACACTGTTTACAGGGTTTTGACTGGACGCTTTATGTCTCCTTCACCAGCAGGTGAGACGGTAAGACTCAACGACATAGGGGACTCAGTGGGGTTTAGTGACTACTCCTCTCTAGAGGGGCCAGAATGGTAACCACCATACATAGCTACCTTTGACGTGGGACCATTTTTTACCCAAGCCAATGAATAAATCAGTGATGAGAGCTTTGCACGTGTGTGGGGAGTGGGCGGGTGGGATGGGGGAACAAGGATATTTCGGCACACATTACTTGGTACATCAGCTTTTCCTTTTCCACCTAGCCGCATCAATGTCTTGTTCTGTTTCAGTGAATGGTGGAGGTTGTGGGTTGACAGATAGATTTCAGCTCTTTTCCCAAATTTGGTCAATTTATTGTGGTTGCTTGGAACCATGAGTTGGGATAGATTTTGCAGTCACATTTGGTCTCAGCGGGAAAGAGAGTCATGATCTATTAAGAATGTCTGCCATGTGCAAGGGAGGTGAAGGAGATGTATATGAGTTATTTATCTGATAGCCATGAGCTAGTTTCCTATTCTGGTTCTTTCCCGTTTCATCCCTAATCAGTTAAGTGGGGGCGGGCATGTCCTCATTCTAAAATGTGACCTGAGCTTGGGTGCCTGGGTGGCTCAGTTGGTTGAGCGTCAGACTTTGGCTCGGGTCACTATCTCACGGTTTGTGAGTTTGAGCCCCGCATCGGGCTCTGTGCTGACAGCTTGGGGCCTGGAGCCTGCTTCAGATTCTGTGTCTCTTCATCTCTCGGCCCCTCCCCTGCTCATGCTCTGTGTCTCTCTGTCTCTCAATAATAAATAAACGTTAAAAAAAAATTAAAAAAAAAATAAAATGTGACCTGAGCTTTGCCAGGATCTCCATCCACTTCATACGTGGATGGCGACAATATGAACATGCTGCAGAATAGGGAGATGGGAAGATGGGGAGAAGGATTTACAACGAAAGTGTGGCTTTTTGTCTTGGCATGACTTCATAACTACAACAGAGCAGAAACGTTTCCATTAAAGCTTGGCAAATTGGTGGAGAAGGTCTCTTTCTCCCTTCATTTCTTGGGCACGTGGCTATGAGAGCCTTCCCGGTGGTGCTCTTCTGCATCCTATCTTGCCGGAACTCATGGCAAAATGGCAGCTCCACTGTTCGGGACTCAGTCTCCTCTCAATGCTCTTGGACCAGGTCCTGCTAGCTTGTGAGATCTGCAAGGGTCTTGATTCTCAGCTCTTTTCAAAGTTGATTTTCCCTCAACTCTCAGTTTCTAACTCATATGACCCTACCTGAAAAAGGCTCTCCTTTAGCACTCTATCAAAGCCATTCTCTATTGTATCATCCTAGTTCATTTTCTTCAAATCTTGCTTCATTGGCTCGACTTGTTTTTCTTATTGATGTGTTTACTTGTTAAGTGTCTGCCCCCTCACGTTTGTAACGTAAGCCCCATTGTTTTCTCTTTCTTGTATAAAACCATAACACCCACAACTCTAAAAGTAAAACATAAAGTCAAGATTGATGCTAGGAGTGCCATGTGTGGTCTTCTTTGAGGTACGTGGCAGCTGCCCTTTCAGCGTTTGTCATGGTTTTGACCATCTGGCACACAGGAAACAATTTAACCCCTATAGGAACCTGGATTCTCTGAAGTTTCTTATCATCCAAATGCATCTCTACCCTTGAAGATCTTTTCCCACAGTGCACACCCACATGCCCTTCCCACTGGCTTCCAGCCTATGGTTTCTGTCAGATCTGACAGATGCGAGGAGATCGGATACCTGGTAGTTTCCCTTCTGAGGGTAAACTATAGCTTCCCTCACAGCCTTCTTGGACCAAGCCCTGGAGTGTCATGCAAACAAGAAGAGCCCATGTGTCCAATTTATTTCACAGTGACCTTATTGATATACTCCTTTGGCCATGTTCCTCCCAAATCTCCAGTGGCTCACCAATGCCCAAAGACCAAAGTCTAAGGTCTTTACAGTAAGGTACTCAAGGTTTTCCAAATCTGTCTCTTGTTCTGTTGACTTAAGTCAGGAATGGACCTTGGCTTGTTCCTGGAACATGCCTTGCCCACATCCTCCACTCCCTGTGCTCCTTGCCCAGGCATTACTCTTGGGCAGCTTTCCAGGTCCCCCTTATCTTTGGAATGGAGGACCCCTCTGTGCACTCCTCAGTACCCTGTACATTTCTGCACTGCTGTGCACAGACACATTTTGAAATACATTTTGCTTGTTATCCTAAATAATAAGCCTGGGGGTAAGTACTATCTCTAATTTGTTTTTGGATCCTTAGCACACCTAGCAGAGACTTTAGTCCAGATTGCAAAAGAATGAACAGAATTGCTTCTTTATTTTTACGAATGACAAACAAAAGCTCAAAGTATAATTGTCTTGCCCAAATCCATACAGCTGGTTGCCAGGGGAATCAAGACTTGAACATCAGTCTGTTATATTTAGAGGCCCCACACTCAAATATCAAAAGGGACTGGGGAAAATTACACAAGTGTGAAAGCATGTGGGTGAAATCCAATCTGAGGCAGGGAAGACCTGTCTGTAAAAGGGAAGCCACCAAATACCTCAGTTGACAATCATGAAGTGGGTATGTGGCTTCAACTCTGCCAGATTGATAGTCAGGTTTCATGGAAAGTTGAAAATCTGATTGTGTGTGATAGCTCCCACAATTTTTCATGTTGCCAACTAATTCTAATAAAAATATCATGTGGTCCAAACACATCTCCTCTGTAAGCCAGGTGAGGCTTCAGCCTGCCAAGTGGTGGCCCATGCTTCTAATCTCCAAAAGGCCTCCCTGGAGATCGTACCATGGATCAAGTGTTCAGACTTGCAGAGTGAGAGACAAGTTCCAACTGAGTTTGTGGTCAAATCATTTAAAGCCTCTGATATTGGGCTGATCTTGGGGCCATCAAGGTGAGTCGGATGAACACCTTGAGTTTCATTCACATGGACGCTTTGAGGTTGTGTCAACTAGAAAGGACAGTTTTCTTGGTCACTAAAACTGACCAAGAACTCCAGTGATGGTCTACAAAGGGGCTCTGCTGTGGATAAATTCAAATCAATACAAATTATGAAAGGGGCCCTGTGATGGATGGGCTGGCTGTCAAGAAGATAAAGTACTGAAGAATTATTGCAAGGGGAAACTCCAAATGCCTGGCTCTTTGGGAGTGGAAGGCAATTAACTGTGTAACATTTACATACATGGGGTGGGGGTGGTGCTTAGCTATAGAGAAAGTGATCAGCTCTGCCTTAATACAGGCACCGAGAGCCAGGCAATGGAAGTTTTAGCCACATTGACCTAAGCATTCATTTATTAAGACAAAATGAACCAGTATTGACTTGCAGGCCCTAATGCAGGGTATCGGCATATTAATAACAGACTGTTACGTGCACTGTCTGAATGCGGGTATGAAAGAATTGCTGTCCTTTCAAATATAAAGGAAACGGTGTCATTTAGATTCATAGTGATTGCTCCCAGGTTATCATGCAAGTTGGAGTTCGTGGAGTCAAAGGGGGCAGCATAGAGCAGCATGGGCTCACATCTTAATTCTACTCCCTACCAGCCTGATAACCTTGGCCATGTTGCTGAACCCATTTTCAGTCTCAGATTTATCATTGCTAACATAGGGATTGATAACCTTTTCCTCCCAGGTTGGTTGGGAAATGACCTTGTAAGTGCACTTTGCACAGTGCGTAGCACCAACTGAATGCTGTGTGCATGTCTACTTTGCTTCCTTTCTCAATTTCCACAGCACTTTGTCTGAGTCACTCCAATGACTTGGTTGATTTTCCATCTGATTTTTAGAGTCTCTCTGTCCATATATTTTCCTCTCTTAGGCAATGGATTCTTTTGGAGCATCTTCTGATTCGTCTTCGCATCTGGTATCACATCTTCGCATCTTCGCATCTTCCAGGGGGCCTGCCCGGAGTAGGTACCCGATCACTGTTTGTGGCACAGGGATTGCAGAAGCCTTGGTTTGTAGCACCAGTCAGCACGTTCCCTGGCAGTCACTGGACCGTGCAGTTGCTCTGTTACACTAGGACCATATGGCTGAGGACTGAGCAGAAAAGCCTGCTGGTCCTGCTGTGTGCATGCTGCCCGAAATCATCCCCAGCTCCCAGTATGGACTGATGGCTGCTGAGCATGGACGGGGAAGTGTGATCCCTGTAACTGAGGGTATGAGGCAGAGCCTAGCAGGCTTCCTTGAATATATGGCTTCTATGATGGGCCATGGAAGATCAGAAAATGACGAAGGGCATTCTAGGCAAAACAAAGGGCCTGGACACGGTTTAGCAAAGTTTTGGAGATGTGAAAATACAGGATGTGGAGCTACAGGAGGAAGACCACTCAGAGTTACTAAGGCCCTACTATGTGCAGGAGTTTTAGATCTCCTAACACGTTTTGTTTGCTCTCTTGTCTTGCCAGGAAGTGTTGTCCTTCCTATTTTTTTTATTTTTTAATATATATATATATATATATATATATATTTTTTTTTTTTTTTTTTTTTTTTTTTTGAAGAAAGGATATGAGTGTGGGAGCAGGACACAGGAAAAGAGAGAGAGACATGGAGCCTGACCCAGGGCTCCATCGCAACAACCCCGGGATCACGACCTGAGCCGAAATCAAGAGTCAGATGCTCAACCAACTGAGCCACCCAGGTGCCTCTGTCCTTCCTATTTTGAGGGGAGAAGAAAAAGGGTGATCACATTTCACAACCTGCTCAGACCGCAGAGCCGAAAGAGGCAGGGCTGAATTTTGAGTACTTGTTTCCCTGATGCTAATGTCTTTATTCCCATGGTGAATGGAGAGGGGCAGGGAGCAGCTGGCTAAGGGGCTGGAATTCACCATCAATTCCCTCACATTCTATCATCAACTTCAACCCAAAGGTGAACACTGGGTCTGCTTTTCTGAAGCTGTATTCTCTTTCAGTTCTGAAAATTCCCCATGAGTTTGAAAAGTGATCCTCAAATCTCCAGAAAGAAGTGGGATCAGGCCTGTGGGGAAAGAGATCTATCTTCATACACAGGATTTGTTTCATTTTGCAAGTTGTAGCCAAATTGCTTGAGCTATTTTCAGACTTGGATTCCAGACAACTTGCTGAGATCCATATTATCAGATATGGGGTGTTTTTGTGCAGAGATTTTTTATTTTATCAGGTGCATTTCACCCCACCACAGGCCAGGCTAATTGCCCCAGTGATGCCTTGGGAAACTGGGGTGGAAGTCTGCATAGGCAGTGTTAGCCCAGGTGCATGGGAGCTCCTGATAGAGCTTCTCTGGGGGCTGGAGAGGCTCCTTCTATCTGACGGAATCATCTTTTAGATTCTGTGGGCCTCTGGGCTCTGATGGCAGGCTGAGCTGTCACACAATCTTTTTCCTAAATTACGTGCAATCCCCAAGCTAGATTAAACTGGATGTAGACATTTCTTTCAGTAAGGACGTGTAAATGGATGAATGGTCAGCAAACCATATAAAGTCAACAGAGGAGTCACTCTGTTCAGGAGGTTAGACTTTGGGGTCAGACAACCTGGACTTAGAATCCTTCTCTCACCAGCTGTGTGGCAAAGGGTGAGCATTTTAACCACTGCCAATCTTAGTTCCCCAACTAACATACAGCAATAAAAATACCTTTCTCCTAGGGTTCTTGGGAGAATTATTAAAAACAGCATTTTTCAAGCTCTAAGTACACCTCTTGGCATATACTTCCCTTACTTCCAAATCACTGACTGGGAAAAAAAAAAGTTGATAAGTTAAGTGATAAGTAATTGCAGTATCTTTATACTAAAACAAAGACATGCTTTACACAACAGATATACAAATTTATATGACATTTTAAGATTAATAAAGGAACCCTTAAAGAAATTTTAAGCTTGCAGCAGTTGTCTTGAGCTAAGCCTCCAGATCTCTAGAGAGAGACTGTCAGTTTCTGCTGTTACAGAGATTCAGTGAAAAAATTCAAGCACAGTTCTGGTCTAGTCTTCCAACCAATGAAGGAAGAGTCTAATTGCTGGCCTCTGTTCCCGTTTACATAGGTAAGGGTCCTTTTCCGAGATGGAATGCCAAAATTGTCTTGGCGAGTACTTATACAATCACTATATTGAATCACAGAATTATAGGGAGCTCAAAGGGAGCTTTTATTATGCCAGGTGCATTTCTCTCTACCTGCCACTTGCCATCCTGGGCCCAGGACAGTTCTGGAAGTAGGTTTGCTGCTTGGCAGGAGACCCAGAGACAAACATTTCCACACGTGGGTGATAGTTCAGGTGCACGGTGGCTCCTGGTAGAACTTCTTTAGGGACTCGAGGTAGGACTAGAAACAATGGAATTTGCAACGTTCTTTATGAAAGTGTTGGACTTTTTACAAGATATAGAATGGGGTTTTGAGTCAGTTTCATATTGATGTTAAGGGGTCAAGGACCAACACATAACCTCTTGGCTATACAAGTGCTTAATATAATGGTTAAATGTGGATGTTCAGGAGTCTATGTTGAGTTCATATTTTGGATCTGGAAACTTTGGGAAATTATATAACCAGTCTGAACCTCAGTTTTCTCCTCTGTAAGGTAGTCACCTACATGCTTAGTAGTCACCTAAGCATGTAAAGGAGCACATAAAACTCTTTGGATGTAGCTTGGTCTACAATAAATGCTTAACTTAAGGTAGTTTATATTTCCCACCATTACTACTACCACGACTAAACCTAACGGTAATATATTGCTGATTGTCACCTTCCACATCACTATCTATGCCTCTTTTATGGGTCGTGTTGTTTTCCCCATGAATTAGCAGCATCTGTGTCTGTGTCATCTCTGCCCTAAGTCACCTCGCACCCAGTGACCTCAACCAACTTATCACTGTGCCCTTCCAGCATTCAGCACAGGGCTATGTCTTCGTTCCCCACATCCCCAGATAAACCCCTTTTGCTGCCTCCCTCTCTCACACCCAAACAAAGACCACTTGGCAGTGATGCTTTCTTTCTGTGGCCACCAGTTGTTCCCTGGCTTAGCTAGAGCCTGTATGTTCTGATCTGATGCAACTGACTGATGCTGATGCAACTGACTATTTTGTAGTCATTTTAATTTAGGCAAAATACATTGTGAAATGTGAGAAATTGACTGTAGCTCTATGTTTTAATGGGGCTGGTGGGCTTACTTGTATCTGGGCCATTGAGTCCTGATGCCTGGACACTTTCACAAAAGCCAAAATCACACCCAGATCACCCATGAATCAACAGGCTGCTATAGCCACCTTTTTTTTTTTTTTGCAGCTTAAGCCCTAAGACATGCATGTGATCCAAGCTTGGGCTGTTACATCGGAGTTAGTCCTTAGATGTTTCCTTCCCATCAAAAATTTCCTGGGGACCAACATACTGCTAGGACATCTTCCCACCTCTTTCTCTATTGTAAGAGTGAACAGTACGTGGCTCAAGGGATGAGAAGCAAGATCTGGACTCTCTTTTTTGGCCAGGGATCTTTCTCTTCCTCTTGAGGTCTGGGGAGGACAGGAAGGGTTTTCATCCTGTATTCTCTGTACAAAGCCCTTCACTTAGAGGGAAAAGAGCCTGCATCTTGCTCCCTCTCTGGAACTAGAAAGTCAGTCTCTGATGGGACAGAGGCAGGTTGGCATTCAGTACACAGTGACGTGTTTGATGGCCTGTAGTGTTGTGGAAAGACATAGATTCTAGAATCAGGCAGATCAAGATTTGAGTTCCTGCTCTGCTGCTGACTAGTTTAGGCAAGTTACTTCATTAAGCTTGAATGTCTTTAATTGCAAAACAGGGAGGATGCCATCCACCTCTCAGGATCGAGAGAATTTAATGAAATAACATATTAAAAGGACCTGGCAGTGCTTGCTTGGCATACAGTGAGTGCTAAACAAGAGTTAGTCTCTTTTGTTTCTCTTACTCCTTTGTTGAAAAGATATATTAATCCTGAGGCTAGACTGGGTTCCAGGGTAACTGGATTCTGATGTGGGCTCAGCCATCAACAATTGGCCCAGCCAGGGATAGGGGAATCCACCTTTCTAGATGTCTGTTTTCTCATCTTTAAAAGAAACATGAGTTAGGGAATTTGTTCTAGGGTGTCCATTCTAGTATTAGCCTTCTAAACTTAACATAGATCTTCTTTAAGGACAGACTAGTGGTCTGCTACAAGGTCTTTGGATTCTACTTCTCCCCCACTCCACGGATATTTGCTTCTTCTCTGTTACACCAACCAGATTTCAGGTGTCCAAGCTGGCTATCTATCACTACGTATCATTAAAAAATCCACATATACTCAGAAATCTGCTGCCTAGGTGTCTCCATGGTCCAAAGAGTAATTCAAAATTATATAACTGGGTCTTCTGTCCCATGCAGAACAGAATTTTGATTATACCAAATTTCTAGCACAGACTCATCTATTACTCTCTGATTACCTCAAATCAGGGATGTGTAACACTGTTTGCTTTGCACGTTCTATTTGTACACTGTGCCTACCAAGAAGTAGAATGTTATAACAAGAACACAGGGTTTCTTTTCTGAAGTTGACCTAAAATGTTCACTTGCATTAGTTGTTGACCCTAGGACATTGGGTACCTCACCACCTCCTCGAGCCTCCATGTGTTCACCAGGAAAACAGGGACATTAGTACCTTTTTGATCCATCTCTTAAGGCCACTCATAAGATTGTAGTAACATAATAAATGTAAATTGGGCTTCTTGAACTATTTTTTACATATGTGGATTCTCTTTACTCTTCTGAGCCTCAGTTTCCTCATCTGGAAAATGGGTTTGACTAGGTCATCCTCAGGGAAGGCATCTCATGTAGTAACTGGCACAGAGCAGGCACTCCGAGAATGGCAGCTTTTAATTATCAGTGCTGATTCTCCTGATAACCCTTCAAAATGGAAATAATATTACAATTGCATTTTACATATAAGAAAAGTGCTATGTAAAGATTATTCTAATAGTACTTATTATCACAATTATTAGTTTTTTAATGTTTGGGGACCAAGCAGAGCTAGTTTATACACACTCACTATTACTGTTCTTCAGTAACAGTACCCTGGAACTTCGGGGATGCTTATTAGCAATTGACAACTCATTGAAACCAACGAGCAGTCAGCAGAGAATCCACTTACAAAGGTGCTGCCCAGACCCACCATGGAGGATACCCCCTCAGGAATGTGTGCTGCCCTTAGGGACTCATGGCTGCTTAGGAGCCCGATCCCGGTCAGGATGGCTTTTCCTGCTTCCTCCATAAAGAGTAGTATGTGACAAGCCTGCTGGGGCAGGAAATAGTTTTGCGCTAATGAGTTTGTGCTTCACTGATGCTTTCCCATTAAAATCATGTTAACTGTGCCCCCCTGTTAATCATCCCAAAATCAGTTTATTAATTAACTCATTTTGGGAAATCGCAATTTAGTCAGAGCTCTCCAGCTCATTAGCATGTTACCAGGACAGAGAAAATAGATGTCGCTGAAATCCTTCCTTATACGTTCAGCTCATCAGGGCATGGAGTCTTCTTCAATCCCCCTGGTTTGTTCGTTCATTAATAAAGAATTATTGAAAGCATCCGAGGTGCCTGATTGTACACATATTTTGGGGGTAAAAGATGGAAGTCATAGTCTCTGCCTCAAGAGCATCAGAAGGTTGGGGTGTGAAGCTTGTGAATGGAAATGAGGGACAGGTTAAAAAGGAACAAGGGACCTGTTTACATCCGATCTTTAGATTATCCTTAAACCAGGCATTGTCTCAGGAGCAGGCAGGCCTTTTAAGGTTATTTCTGGTTTACCCGAAACTGGCTAAATGCATTTCTGTAGGGAGCTCTGAGATTATCCAGCCCAATCACCATTTTCATAATGATGACAATATTATTAACGAGAGCTAACGTGAATTGAATGATTCCTGTGTGTCAGGCACTGTCCTAAACGCTTTACATGCAATAACTCAATTAATAGCAATGACTTAATAATTCATTTATTTGATAATAATCACTGCATTAGTAACTCATTTAATCTCTGCTACAATTCTGTAAGGTAGGTACTAACAGGACCCTCATTTACAGATGAGGACATGATGGCAGGTTGTACGGATTTGAACACAGGCAGTTTGGCTTCAGGATACGATAAGGAATGGGAACCAGGAGAGGAAGTGACTTGCCCAAGTCACCCAGTGAGAAATGAGAAGAGAACTCAGGCCTCCCCAATGGCCAAATCTGCATTCTTCCATCTTGCCTGCTATATGCTTCCAGAAGTTCCTACTTCTGGATCAGGCAACTGTCTCTTGAAGTTCCCTTATAAAATATAATAGAGACTCTGTGCTTCTTGGTGGTAGGTCCAGGTCTCTATCTGACTATCCCTAGCGTTTGGCACATAATATGCACACAATCGATATTTATGGACTGGCTACATGAGCATGTAAATGTTTGGGATTTAGCTGTTTGGTTACAACGATCTCATCCTAGAAAGGCTGCAACTTTCCAGCCATGTGACCTTGGGTTAAAATGAAAACTTTCTATACCTCAGTTTTCTCATCTGCAGAACAAATCTGAAAATAACTCCCTGTGGGCATTGTGAGGTTAAATGGAATGAAACCGCAAGTGTCCTGTGACTAATAACTCATACGCCAATGTCAGCAGAAGTCACCCTCTTTATGAACTTTGCCATTTTTGAGTGTCAGGATGGCCCTCACTGAGTGGCCTGAGGGCAGCTGGGGGCCAGTCTACCTGAAAGGAGATGCTGGCTTTTCTTTGTCTCGCCAGGCACTCAAAGGGCAACACTGGTAATTGCGAGTTTGCATGCTAATTTTGCGGTTTTCTGGACGTCTCTGCTCACTGAAGATCCAGCCATCAGCTGACTGCCCACAGCCCATCAGGGCACACAGGCCAGAGAGGAAGCTTGCCAAATCTGCACCTTGCTCTTCTGAACCTTCTTGCTTGAACTCTTTGTGTATGAAGAGAAGGCATGCTTCTGGGCAGCTGGGCAAGCCTTGGTCCTAGGGTGGGGGTGCAAGTGAGGTCACTCATTCCGCCCTGTAGTCCTTCTCACCCTTCAGCTTCCACCTCAGCTGACCTTTGTGCCTGGTAAACATCCATCTTGGTTTCCCTTCCCATATGCCTGCAGTTGACTTTTTTGCAACCATTAAAAAAAAAAATCAGTGAGTGCAGGTGAAATGTATGGTGTCTCAACAGTGTTGAGATTAAGAGCAGAGGTTTGGGATAGACTAGCTGGGTTCACATCTTAGTCACTTACAAGTTACAAGACCCCAGGCAAGGATGGAGACTCTCTAAGAGCTAGTTTTCTCAACTTCATATGGGAGTAAAAAAGAAGTACCTACCTCTTGATGATGCTGGGGAGACTAAGTGAGTGAATTCATGTAAAGAACTTTAGAATAATGCTGGGCACTAAGGAGGAACGCAAGACTGCACAAAACATTAGCGACTGCTGTTATCATTCTAGGTTATCTGCTCCCCCTGTGGTTGGTCAGGCTGCCTGAAAACTGCCACCACTGAATAGAAACAAAGGCTCCTGGTAACACAGCTGTAGGGTAGACTCTGGGCTTTCTCACACGACATGTCTAGCCTATGGGGCTGGGCTCCTCCTGGTCTTTGCTCCTGTCTCTGGGTGAGGAAGTACTGTGCACACGGACAGGTCAGGAGAGGTTATCGGCTTGAGATGCTATGCCTTCATGGTGGGTGAGAGAAGAAAGCTTGGTTGGAGTCTGGGGAATAAATAAGATTTAAAAAGTACTTTTAGGGCTAAAAGGCAGGATCTGTGTAAATACAAATAAATAGTAAATAAGTTAAAGGAGGTTGCCCTATTTTATTTAATGATTTACTAGCAGAGCCTGGGGATATTTCCCGAGGGAAGTAGGAGGAGATTCAGTCTTTGCTTCCAGCAGACATTGTCTGAAATTAAGGGGGTAGAGGTGTACTAAGTAGTGGACAGAAGCTCAGGTATCTTGGATTTTCCAGCAGCGACTTCCGGAGTTTTTCTTATGAGCACAAGCGTTTCTATAAGCAACATTCTACACAGAAGACCAACATGTGAGACATTGAAGAGTGGGGAACCAGAGACAGGGGTCGCGATGCTCCATTTTTCCTCTGTCCAAAACAGCAATGACAACAATGCCTTTGCCAGGTGACTGATGTAAGCTCTTTCACTGGTGGAGACTCTCAGAGTCCATCCTCCTGCCAAGGCCAGCACAGCAGGATGCCCGGTGGGGCCCAACCGTGAAAAGCTATGAGGCTATAAGATGGGGCGAAGGGTTGTCCACTTCCTATCAGATCTTCCTCGAGCATTTCAGGGGAACCCAACCCTCATTTAGCAGGACTCCTCCAAGCTTTGTCAAGGAGTCTTAGAGTCAACCCTAGAAAGGAGAGCTGTTTTGTCTACTGTTTAGAACTAGTGAGTATGAGGAGGAACCAGCCCAGTGACAGGATTTGCAGACAGCTGCAAGGAGCCTGAGACATTATTTACTCCAATCCTCCTCACTCTGCTTCTGATTAATTGAGGCCCAGAGAGGAGAGGTAGCTTTGAATGCTTGCTGCTAACGCAGCCCTGCTCGGGCCCAGAGCTAAGTTAGGTGGTGATGACGTCATAGAAAGAGCTGCATTTTACTTGTTGCTGCTATTTATGATATCGGCTGCAAGACACCTTGACAGCCTGACCTGATATAATCGTCACATTTACTCTGTTTACTAGTATAGTGAGGACATTGCTATGTGTCCATCATACTATTGTTCTTCCCTGGATACAAAGGAGGCATTTTCCATTCCAACTTGCAGTAATTCGGGGGCCCGTATGACTAAGTTCTAGTTGAGAGGATGTGGGTCAATATTATACCTCTAACCAGTCTTGGCTGTAAGAGCCCCTGTTTAACCCTCCAATTTTTTCCTTCCCTGCCCTAGCAACCTCAGAGGTCATATGTTCCAAATAGGCAGCTGCAAGATAGAGAAAGGGTACCTTACTCACATCAGACTTAGCATAAGCAAGTCATACATTGCATTATAAACCACTGAGGTATGAGGGATATTTGCTACTGCAGCAAATCTTGACCTGTTCTGGTCAGTGCATACAGGTTCTATTGTGATCCCATTTTACAGATTACGAAATTAAGGCCTAAGGAGGTAGAATAGCTACCAAATGAGAGGAGCCATGGTTCAGACCCAGGTAGGTCTGACACCATAGCTTGTACTCTCTGTCATATCATGACTGTGGGATAGATGGAGACAGTGGTGAGACGGAAACAGAGCAAAGAACTACAAGACATGGGCTTAGATGTGTAATGTGGACAGGCTTCTGTAGCTTTCTGAGTACTCTTTGCTGGCCTATGAACAAGAACGCCAGACATTTCCTATCATCTTTGGATGCTGACAAGAAGCTGAATGGTAGCGAGGAAAACAGCACTACCCTGCAGGCCGTGAGGTCTGGGTCCCACTGTCTATGATTCATTGTGGGTCCTTGGGCCTCAATGGGCCTCTCTCCCCTCTAGGGGTTTCTTCTTCATAATCTGTAATGGCAAAGGACTGGACCAGATAACCTGACCTACCTTACAGGGCTCTTGCGAGGGTCAAATAAGAGGTCATTAACTACAAGAGCTTGTAAACAGTATCAGGCATGGAAGAGGAAGAATCATGGTGAAATCTTTAGGAGCTGCAGAACTTCTGATCTGGTGCCTCGGTAATAGGAATAAATGATTCCTTCTGGATCACGTTAGACAAAATTTCGGAGGTTGCTACCAAGGAGCTGGCAGGCAACAACATGGGTGAGGATCAGGTCATATGGATCCTTTCAGCCATGGATGAATAGACTGTGGCTTAATCTTGTGGCTAATAGACTGTGGCTAACTCAAGAGAAATAGTGAACCCCTTGACTCCTTCCCTCTCTCCCTTTCTTTCCCCCTCCTCTGCTTAAATATTGTCTTTCAGCCTGGCCTTTCCTGCCACCCCGTGTCATGCAGCTCCCTCTTACGCCCCCTTAGCCTACTTTATTTTCTTCCTAAAACTCAGCGGCCTCTCCTTGACAATGCTGCAGACTGTCTATTGTCCCACTGAACTGTGAGCTTCATGAGAGCAGGTGCTGGGCTGATCTGTTCATGGTAGCAACCTCACTTCTGGAAGGGTGGCTGACACTCAACAAATGTTTGAAGAATAAGTTTAAGGAACCACTGATTCATCTTACAAATAGTTACTCTCTTGTTATTGGTTACTCCTCTTGTGAGATGTGTCCAAGGGAGTGAGAGAGTTCCCAGAAGAGCGGAACTTGAAGGGGTTTTCAGGCTTAGGTACTCCAAGCACACTGCTTGTCAGACAGCAACTAGGCACGCTAGAGAGAGCTAGAACTTAGCGCAGAGGGGAGACCCCAACAGTCCCAGCTTGGATTTGACATTTGACATTGGGAGGCCCTTCTGAAGTTGGAAGCAGGCTGCTGTGACTGAGTTCCCAAACTCAGGTATCTTCCGTGCTGTGTATTGAGAAGACTGGATTTTGAGAAGAGAGTGGACAGCTTGGTCCACTGTCTTCCCTGAAGTTCTGGTGCGACAGAGACGTGGCCTCCATAGGCAGGGGCCATGACTGATTCACGTTCTGTGGCCCCAGCAGCAAACAAAGAACCACCCTGGATGGTCAGTCGATGTTGAAGAAGTGCATGGAGCTGAAAATTTTCCTTCATTTCTGCATCTCTATGTTTGGACTCCTAAATTTTCACTCTTTCTTTTTTTTTTTTCTTTTTAAAGTTTATTTATTTATTTTGAAAGAGACAGAGAGAGTGCAAGTGGGGAAGGGGCTGAGAGAGAGGGAGAATCTCAAGCAGGCTCTGCAATGTGGGGCTCAAATTCACGAAACCGTGAGATTATGACCTGAACCGAAATCAAGAGTAGGACACTCAACCGACTGTGCCATCCTGGCAATTTTCACCATCTATTTCTAATGTCATACTCCCCTATTTCTGCTTACCATACACACTCATCTTAAATTTCCCCCTTCCTCCATTTCTCCCATTTTACTAATAATTCACATCTTACACACCTTTTCTCTGTAAAAACCCTGTTCCTACTTAGAACAAATCTCTTTCTCCTCCTCCTCCCCCTCCTCCTCCTCCTTCTTTTTGTTTGAGAGACAGAAAGTGTGTGCACATGTGTGCAAGGGAGGGGCCAAGGGAGAGGGAGAGAGAATCTTAAGCAGGCCCCATGCCCAGAGAGGAGCCCGATGTGGGGCTTGATCTCATGACAGTGAGATCATGACCTGTGCCGATCATGATCGGAGCCAAAATCAAGAGCCAGATGCTTAACCGACTGAGCCACCTAGGTGCCCTGATTCTTGCCTCTTGTTCAGGCATTTGGTTTTTCGAGGGCAGGCACTCTGCATCATTCATCACTCTATCCTCAAAGCCTCACACAGTGTCTGGAACCAAGCATGCTGTGGCGGCTGCTGCTGAGAAAGATGGTGATGATAGCACCTATTTTTATTGAGCACTCATTCAGTGTCAGAAACTGTGCAATATTTTACATGATTCGTTTTACTTATATCCCTGAGTTGGTGGAACTATGGACCCATATTACAGATGGCAAAATGTAAATCAACTAGTAGGGCTCAGAACTCAAAAGTCATAATAGTCACTCAACTAAATGTTGACTGAATGGGAAGGATGCAGCAGTTGCAATTCCTTCCTCTGCCCTCTATGTCTGTGTGTGTGTATGTGTGTGTGTGTGTGTGTGTGTGTGTGCGTGTGTGTGTGTGTGTTTTCTTCCTTTCTTTCTTGAGTACCTTCCTAGAGCCTGAAAGTACACATGTGTGTGAAAATGAGCCATGCAAGAAAAAGTCACCATTATACCCAACAGGCCTTTGGGGCTGATGAAATGAGAGTTTCTGTGGGGTTTCTATCTCTGCCTCTTGGAAAATTCATGACTTAGCAGCATCCCCGGCCTCCCTCAGACACAGGAGGCACACGGACTCTCCACCCCACCCCCCAGCAGCAATTATGAAACCCACTTGAGTTGCAAATTAATATGCAATTATGATTTTGGCAACTGCTCCAAGGAAACCCGAAAGGGCTTAATTGAGTGGCACTTTCCCATGTTCCCATCCCCAGACAAATGGGACAAAACACTTCAGATGTGCTCTGGCCCCAGACAGCAGAGGAGAGGGTATTGTGACCTCAGGGGGACCAGGGTGCTGACATCTGAGGTGTCGAGATGGGGATTCAACATGACAAGCACTTGTTATTGGGGTTTGCTAAGTTTCAGGGGGAACTTACACTGTTAGGGAACTCACTATGGAGAGAAGGAAATAGGAAAAAAAATAAACCAGCACTATAATTAAAATAAAATGTCGTAAGTCTTCCTAGGTGGGATTCTTCGGAACCCAGTCAAGGGTTGGGGATTCAGCCTCTATGGGAGAAAGCGGAGAAAGCCAGAACCAGGGTTGGAGCCCCATAGTTTAGCTTGAGCTGTGCAGCATAAAGGGCAGGGGCAAGATCCAGGGGTGACATTTTAGGGAGGCAGCTTCTGGCTTGATCCAAGCAAGCAATATTATCAAGAATCTCCTGCCTCCACCATCTACAACGAGAATGTCCAGGTCAATTACAAATTTAAATGAAAAAAAAAAAAAAACCCAAAAACAAAAAAAAACACAAAAGTTAGCAGAGTATTTGTATAACCTTGGGAACTAGGGAAACCTTCCTAAACAAGACAGGAAATTTAGAAGCCTGAAAGGAAAAGATAAATATATTTGGGTATATCAGGATTTAAAATTTGTGCATGTCAAGGTACCATAAACAAAGGCCAAAATCCCAAACAAAGTGAAATAAATGATACTTTGGGAAAATATTTGCAATGCATATGAAATAAGATTATGGGGACGTAGGTAAATGTGTCTCTACATAAAGTGCTTTCACAAATTAACAGGAGAAAGTCAAGCAAATTTAAAAAAATGGGCCACAGATTTTGCAGAGGCAATTCATGGAGGAGAACATGGAGACGGCAAATGAACATGTGAAAAGACCCCCCACCAGACTAGTACCCAGGGAAATAGAAATTGCAGCGACAGTGAGATTCCACTTTTCACTATCTACATGGACAAACACTGGAAACAACAATGATATCTATTTCTACAGAGGCTGGCTGGGCAACAGGTGGTCTCACACCCCTGCAGGGAGGAAGCTTCAGGGATGGTTTCAGAATGTTACCTGACAGTGTCTTTTGAAATTAATATGACACATACCATTTGACCTCCGATTTGGAAATGTATCCTACACTTAAAAATATTGGTATGTAAGGATGCATTTCTAGAGATTTTTTATTTATTTATTTATTTTTGCAGCAAAACGATACAAAACAGTAAGGAAAGAAACTTGGAAACGATGTGAATGTCCATTAATGTGAGGATAGAGGATAAATAGTAGTGCATTTATACTATGGAATATTGTGCAGTTATGTTCCAGAAGCTAGCTTTACATCCTTTTATAAATTTTGACCCGGGGCACTCTCCCAAGGTACTGCTAAATGAAAAAAGCAAGCATAATGAATATATTATAATTTTGAGGGTAAAAACAAACAGCAACCATGCTATTTGGGCACGTGTGAATATTTTTTATGGGCTTGGAGCAAAGTGTTGCAAAGTGTGTGCAGTAGGGGATCTATAGATGTTTACTTGTTCATCTTTAGTTAGAATGCACATACACTGCTTTTGCAATTAAAAACAAACAAACAAACAAACAAGCAAGCAAACAAACAAACCCAAGAATGGGAATACAAAGAGAAGCACTGAGAACAAATGAACACATTATAACAGTTATCAAACAGACCCAGGGGATGGGCCAGCCACCACAGATAGAGGGCTGGAAAGGGGACAGCTGATGCCACGTTGTGTTGGGAGTCCTGCTTTGAGTAAGGGTTTTCGTTCAAGATGTTTGAATTTCCCTGTAGCTCTAAGAATCTTTGGTCAGGTTAGAGGAAGCCCAGGGCAGGGCAGGGCACGGCACAGCAGTGAAGGGGAGATTCTCAAGGTGGGAATGGCCCAGGCTGAGGTGCCCCACAGCGGGGCGTGAGGGTGAGGCTACAGACTGTGGTCTTTTTTTTTTTTTTTTAATTTTTTTTTTCAACGTTTATTTATTTTTGGGACAGAGAGAGACAGAGCATGAACGGGGGAGGGGCAGAGAGAGAGGGAGACACAGAATCGGAAGCAGGGTCCAGGCTCTGAGCCATCAGCCCAGAGCCTGACGCGGGGCTCGAACTCACGGACCATGAGATCGTGACCTGGCTGAAGTCGGACGCTTAACCGACTGCGCCACCCAGGCGCCCCCAGACTGTGGTCTTTTATGAGCATGTGGTGGCTGGTGGCCTTTCAAGGAGCAGCTTCCGAAGGTCTGTAGCTGCAGAAACCGGTCTGTGGGGGACACAGAAGTGAGGGGGTGAGAGGGAAAGAGTGTTCTTCAGTGTGTCAGCGAGCTCTGGGTGGAAAGGGGGGTAAGAGATGGTAGCAAGACAGAGAGAAGGTTCAGGCATGGATAGTCCTGAGCATGTTCACTGGAAGGCAACCAGTGTGAGCAGATAATCTATTCAGTGAGAACTACTGAGGGGTGGGGGGTGGGTTACTGCGCACAGTGAGAGGGTGCTTATCTCTGGCTTGGGGATGAAGCCCTTGCTTTCTAAAACAGAAGGGTGGGAAAAGGTCAAAAAGAAGGACAGAGTTTTTGGAAACAGGCAGATCCCGGTTTGGAATCCAGGTTACTGGCTCTGTGGTCTCACCTGTCCAAGTCTTAGTTCCATGTATTAAATGAAGATACTTAATGCCTACTTCTCTGACTTGCTGTATTAGAAAAAAAAAAAAATACACATAGTGGCAGGCCCATCCTTGGCGCTGAATAAATGACAACTGCCATCGTTGCTTAAGGAGGCAGCCCAGCGTGGAGGCAAGGAGGTGCCCTGTGAGGTCAGACAGAGCCGGATGGAATGGAATCTAGGCTTGGACACTCACTGGCTGGTGAGCACGAAGAGCTTAGGGGAGGCTGGTTTCCTCACCTAAGGTTAGGGCTATGAATGGAGGGTTGTTGTGAGGTTCAGAGATAATGTTTGGCAAGTACCACGCCTGCAACAAAAAAGGTGCTCAGAGTTTAGAGGCTGTTACTGTTTATTTTTCTCATCATCCTTTTCATAGGGCTGAGGTCATAGGATGACAGTTTTTGTAACACATTAGGAACAGCCTGAGAAATTCATAAACAGTTGTCCGGTGGCAGAGAGACCTGTTAACAAGGTGTGCTCCTGGCTCCCTGGATGGGGGGTGGGGGAGTGGGAGGGTCAGGGGTGTGGGCACAGAAGGTGAGAGTCCAGGGTAGTGAAGGGGAGGAGGGTAAGTCTGTTGCTCCCTTTTGATCACTCCCCCCTCCCCCCACTCCCACCCCTCTTTCCTGTAACTAAACTTCTATTTGAGCATTTCTGTCTTGTAAAGATTTCTGTGCATATTTGTGGTATTATATGGGACTAGCAGGAGACAGGGATCTGGGTGGACCTGTCATTTTGATCACTTGCTTGCTGGATGATAATGAGCAAGGGGTTTTATGAGCTTCAGATTCCTATCTGTGAGAGGTCTAATGATTCCCACGTCAAGATGAAATAGGCAGGATTTGTTACCGACCTGGGCATAGACTAGATGCTCAGTAAATACAAAGTTTGTTTCCCTTGGCTGCTAATGAGGGCCCTTGTCTCATCTGCCTCTGATTCTTCACAGCCTCCTAGGAGGCCTGGCCCAAAGAACAAGAATTCATAAGTAAACGAACAAACGCATGGACAAGTGAACTAATGAACACTTGTGAAAACAATGTCGAAAGGAATAAACCCTGCAGATATGGGTCCATGGCACGTCACAGAGCTGTGTGGTTCTGGTCTCAGGAAGTACGGTACCTAAGAGACTTTCCTTCCTGTTCTCAGAGACAGTGAAAGATGATAAATTATTTTATGGCCGGCAGTAATTAGACAAGAGGGCTGTTGCAGTCTCTCTCTCTTTCAGCTCTCTGGGAATGTTTATGGGGCTCAGAGGGCAGCCATTTCCTACTGCCCCTGTATCTATGCTGGTACCTGTATTCCCAGGCCTCACGGGCCCGGCGTTGGAGGTCAAGGCCACTGCCTGCCTCTACAGACCCCAGGCCCGCTGGCTGACTGGAGCAGGGTGCTGGGGTCCCACACAAATGAGGGGATTCATTAGCTGTGTGAGTTTTGCCAGTTCCCATCCTCCTTCTGGTTCTCAGCTCTCCTATCAAACGGGAAGTTCATGTTAAACAACCTGTAAGGCTCTCTCCACTCAGAAACTCAGGTCTGTATCAATCTTTTTGAAGCAAGTATTTGGCTTGATTTTAAATTCAGAAATGCCTCGGGGCGCCTGGGTGGCGCAGTCGGTTAAGTGTCCGACTTCAGCCAGGTCACGATCTCACGGTCCGTGAGTTTGAGCCCCGCGTTGGGCTCTGGGCTGATGGCTCAGAGCCTGGAGCCTGTTTCCGATTCTGTGTCTCCCTCTCTCTCTGCCCCTCCCCCGTTCGTGCTCTGTCTCTCTCTGTCCCAAAAATAAATAAACGTTGAAAAAAAAATAAAAAAAAAAAAATAAATAAAAAAAAAATAAATTCAGAAATGCCCAAAAGAGAGAGTGCCTGCATAGGTTTTTTTCCGGAGGTCCTTTTCTGGAGCCCTGGGAAGCTTCTGGATGCTGCACTGACCTGAATAGGCTGCATTGGTGATTAAGACTGCACGTGCCCGAGCAAATTTTAAAAGGA
The DNA here is from genome assembly GCF_007474595.2 of Lynx canadensis. Lineage (NCBI taxonomy): Eukaryota > Metazoa > Chordata > Mammalia > Carnivora > Felidae > Lynx > Lynx canadensis. The sequence continues at coordinate 52,954,481 of NC_044312.2, read as the reverse complement.
ATCACTGTGGTCTGCCAGTCTAGAGCTCATGCCCTGATGTGTCCTGTGCCAAGCGTGGCCCACAGAAGGGTTTTGTTTGGTGGTCATCATTCTCGAATGTTTTAAAATCTCTTATTGTCTTACAATATATCCTGACTTACTGATTCTTACTGCCAGCCGGCTACTTGGGGAGTTTGAGTTTGTGGCTCCTAAAGTCAAGTCTTTTCATCAGATACGTGAGTCATCCACTCAGAAGGAGGGAAGGTGACCTGTCCAAGACCTCTCAGCTGGGACTTCAATAAGAAGCCGTGACTCTCAGGGAGCCTGGGTGGCTCAGCTGCGTAAGCGTCCAGCTTTTGACTTCTGCTCAGGTCATGATCTCGTGGTTCATGGGTTCAAGCCCTATGTCGGGCTCTCTGCTGGCAGTGCAAAGCCTTCTTGGGATTCTTTCTCCTTCCCTCCCTGCCTTTTCCCTACTCATGTGCTCTGTCTCCGTCTCTGTCTCTTCTCTCTCAAAATAAAGAAAGGAACTTTAAAAAAATTTTAACAGAAGCAGCTCTGACTCTCAACCCAGAGCCTTTTCCTCCAGAGCAGTCTAGAGATATGGCTCAAGGACGTGTGCTACGGGGTCAGGAAGGTTTCTGGCATAAAGCTTATACCCTGGGGGCTGTCAGTGGATTTCCCTGAAGTAGATTTGAATAGCGACAACAGAGAATTCAGACAAAAGACGTGTCTCAAATGGTATTGGCCTCAGTTTTCTCATCTACAAAAACTGGGATAATCCTATTCTGCTCCCTACCTTGAACAGTTTTGAAGGCTTTAAAGTGAAATGGTGCCTGGTAAGGAGCCTACAGGTATTCAGGATATAGGGGCCTTTTTCCTGGGAACTTCCTGAATATGGCTGACTGGGCCTTCCCCTCTGAACCATTCGAATTGTAAAACTCACATACATTCTTGGTTCCAGGAACATGCAAAGGTGGGGAAGGTGGGGATTTATATGAAAATGCACCTGAGCACTTTGAGCTCTCTACCAAGGACAGACTTGGGGGTGCCAAGGCACGAGCCCCCACGGCAACCTCAAAACCCACCCTCCATCCTTGTGGCACCCATGCCTGAGACTGCCTCCTGCTAGGACAGACCATGGGCTTGACCCAATTTCCCTGCATTTGCATTCTGCAGAAAAGCATTTACTTTAACAGTCTTACCCTCTCTCGGCTGAGATGCATTTTCCTTTCCTGAAAATAGCCAGTGCAGATACATCACGTTTCTGACAACACATTCTCTCACCCAACAGATTGGAATGATCATTTAAAAGCTCTGAGTGAAAGCTCAAGCCTCTGATTGATCCGATAATATTGTCTCATTCCCATTTTAAGCTACCTGTTCTTTAAATTGCATATAAAAATACAGCCCATGCAATATTAATACACTAATGAATAATACACTAACAATTTGAAGCGTGCCAACCCACCCAAGGATTTTTCATCCCCTGCATGTTTCATCACAGACACTTGGTATATACTGAATAATCGTTAGGGTGATGAAAATGATAATAACGATGAAATAAATATAGAGGAGTTTTACAGTGGTGGGGAAAAACATGAAAGGTAATTCTCAATTATAAGTGAGGAATGGATGCCTGTGATTCAGGGACGGGCCCTTGCTTTTGATGTATCACGGGCCAGGGCAGCTGGGGCTGTGGCGAATGTCTATTACACAGCCTCATCTGCCTAGCGCTGTCAGAGTTGGTGCGCTGCACACATGTGTAACTTCCTGACATCAGATGCCGAATGGCATGAGCCAAAGGACGTGGACTTCGGAGACAGCTGGCCCTGAATTCAAATGCTGGGGCAGCCACTTCATTGTCTTGAGAACTCTTTCAGCCTTTGGTTTCCGGTCTGAAAACCGGGGTGCTGACGACTCCACAGGATTATGGCGACGATGAAATCAGATCATACAGATGAAAATGCCTGGACCAGGGCCTGATACCTGGGAGGTGCTCAGCAAACTGTTGCCTGCCCCAAAGCACAGCAGGTGGTACCTGTAGAGACTCCATACGTACTAGTCCCTTTTCACTTACACCTGAAGCTTGAACTATGAGGTGGCTGGTTGACAATTCCAGAGGCCTTTTCTTCTCATCGGCGAACTTGAGAGTACATCTCAGACTATTGGGATTCAGGGATCGCTGATCTCTAAATAGAGGGGGTGTTATGGTGCATCTCATCCAAATATGGATGTGGAAGCATGGAAGATATGCCAAATACTCTACCCGGAAGTGACCCGGTTTACAAGCATTTATAAACTTTCTTTGAACCATGAAGTAGATGAAAAAAAAAAAAAAAAGCACATATCATTTTGTGATAAGTACTTTAAATGGGATTTGTTTTGTCAAGAGTTGTAAATGTTTTTAAGATAAAAAATAAACCCATTTATTCATTCATGAATTCATTCATTCATGAATTCATTCACTCATTCATCCTTCCTTTACTGAGTGTTGACACTGGATTAGTCACCATATTGTCAACATTGGAAGTATAAAGGCAGAATTCAAGAAGGATGACAAGCCCATACACTGTTAAGGGCAGTTAATTCTGACACCTGTGGTCAGGGACTCCTTGAGGGAAGCGGATCCAAGGTAAAGAAGGTAGGGGAGTGTGTTCAAGCTTATGGCATAGTGTTAGAACCGAGAAAAGTATACGGTTCTGCAAGGGTTTTGGAGAATGGCAAGTGATGATGCAGTGGCAGGGTGACGGACGTGATGTGCCGTGTGCATGTGTATGCATGAGCTGGGTACGATTCTGATCTGCTGAGTCTTCGGCTGTGGAGCGTGTTCCAATGCACTTTGCAAAGCACTCGCCCATAGAGTCTCATCGGGGCATCATAACAACCTGCAGGCTGTGCATGGTTGTCCCCATTTCACCTCTGAAGAAACTGAGATCCAGAGAGGTGATGATTAGTTAGTGCCATTCTGGGAATTCTGTCCCACCTTTCCAGCTTAAAGGCTGTGTTTGAGCTCCCCCAAATCCCAAGGTCCTGTTTTAGAGAGGATGCAGAAGAGATAAAACAATACCTTGTACCCAAGAAACTAGTTGTGCCAGTAAGACTTAGATGTCAACAGAAGCTTTAAGATTTTGGTCAAGATGTGATCAGTCCCAGCCTGGAGGCAGGTGAACTGCCAAGTTCACGGCTAGGGTAAAGTTTAAACGAGGGGGTGCTTTTTGAATTAGGTCTTGAAATATCGATAGGGCTTTGGTGGGCTGAGAAGAGGGGGTGCTAGAGAGCCTGGAATACATGCCCCTGATTATGAGGAAGACGCTGAGTCAGGGCAGGAGTAGAAAAGCCTGGAAACGAGTTTCAAACCTGGTTGCAGGACCCCAGGAATTTTGTGGCACTTCCTATTCTGACTAAATGTGACGCCTTAGTTAGGCAAGGCTTTTGACCTTCTTTATTTAATCCTTTTTCCCCCATTGGTCAAGAATGGTCTGAGGAACTATCATAAGGTTAAGTCTGACAGTATGGATAAAACAATCAGGAGTCACTGATGGGAAGGCACTCTGTCAATCTGGGGAATAATACTCTAATGAATAATAGCAACATGGCCCAGAGCAATAGGTCATCACGGCAGGGGAGAGGGAATGAACTTCACTCTCACTTCTCCAACAGGTAGTGGACATCAGGGATTCTCCCCAGCCCTCCCTGGAACTCAGCTCCCAACTCCTTAAACTGTCACTCTTTAAGACTTCAGCAGTCTATGGAGAGTTCTGGATGACATGATTTAAATAGACCACATTTTTGACCAAACCAATTAAAAAGTAGATATGCTACTATTTGTGCTGTATAATGCAGGTGATGCCATTGTGCCTCCCTGGATCTCAGTTTCCCAACTGATAAATGAGGGAGTAGGTGTAGATGTTCTCTAAGGTTGTCTTCAGATACAATATCCCATGGTAATGGAGAATGACAATTCATCCAGGGTCGCCTGTGTGCAGTCAACAATTCTCAAAATGTTGTTCCATGGGATGCTACTAGGTATGAAACAAAAGTCAAAATAAAACACAAACCAGATAACAGGAACAAAGAACACAGTGAGGGGGTGGGAGTCTATGGACAAACTAGATTATACATAATCAGACAGGGTTCTTTACTGAAAGGCTTCAGGGAGTTGAAGTGCATTGAGAATCTTCAGGCAGATGAGATATAGAACTTTTCCAAAACCTATTTGTCCACATAATCATTTTCTCCCAGAGCTAGCGTTCAGCAGATCATCCTTGGAGAAATGCTACACTAGGTTTGGCCTAATGGGTTCAAGCCCTCGGCCACTGTTTCTGAGGCACAGGACCAAGGGTATCTGGGACCGGTGGGGACCCATGTTTTAAGTCCAGTTCTATCCTCTCTGCTACCGTGTGACCCTGGGCAAGTCATTGCCTCTCTTTCCTCATCTAATTAAAATTAGATGATATGATCTCTGAGGGCTCTTCTGGTTCTAATATTTTACAGATACGAAACTTTGGGTAGCTTATTCATTCATTCTTCCATTCAGTCGGCAAACATGTGTAGAACATAGGCTATGTGCTCACAGCTGGAGGCAGACATTAAAAAATGTATCCAGTACCTGGCTTTGAGGAAATTCCAGGCCAGGGGGATTGATGTACACATGCACAGGCAGTAAGAGTCTAGTGATTAGTGCTTGTGTCCAAGCAGGGCCCAGAGATGGCTTCTCACCAACCTGGGGAAGGGATAGTTAGAAAAGGCTTTATGGAGACAATGACACTTAACAGATGAATAGGAATTAACCTGGTGGTAAAAGGAACTCTGGATGAAGGAGCATCATGGATAAAAGGATGAAAGGAAGACCAAATGCAACGCATTCTGGGCATAGCAACAGCAACAGCATCCTCAGCAACAAAAGCAATGATAAAAACAAAAACAACAAGTATGATGTTTTGAGCGAATACTGTCAGGCCAGAGCTGAATGCTTGAATTCATTAATCTCCAATTCCTACAGCGCTATAAAGTAGATATTATTATCCTGATTTTACAGTTGAGGCAAGAACAGGCAATTCATTATGCTACATGGGGATTTCCCCCTGAAGATGTCTAACCTTCAGCTGATCCCAACTGATCTATCCACTTCATTTATTACTCATGTCACTTTCGGTCCAAGATTGATTTTTTCCTTTCATTTAAGTTACTTCTGACAGCTTCTTACTAACTCCAGTGAGGACATGAGAAGCAAACGCCTTCCCATACTAGCTGAGGCAAAATGTTAGGATGCGTGAGGATCATGATGTATTTCTAACCAAAAATGAGTGATTCGCAGATTTTCAAGCAACACTTCTTCCCTCTATTGGATGGGTCATTGTGACGAAGCTTAATTAATTTAGTTGTTCTCCCTGAAGGAAAGGCTTGGACATTTTTTATATTAGTGCATTCATTTATCAGTCATTTACTGAAAACCTATCCCAGGCCAGACACTAAATAAGATACTCTGGGGATTACCTCAAATCCCTCAAGATTCAGTATAGGGGATACCTCTTCCAAGAAGTATTTCTGGCCCTCACTCTTGCAAAAAGCGGAGGTCAGATGACTTTTTCTGCACTCTGAGACTGCCCTGGATCTCGCTTGATCATATTAATCACATTTATTCAGGGGTGGGCATCTGAGCCAATTCTTGTCAAAATATGAGCCCTAGGTCTTGGCATGAAGGGTGCTGGAGGGGACCTTGGCTTCTACTGGTTAGAAAGAAGGATGTGAGGCTTGAGGCTTCTGCAACCAATTGGCTGTATGAGGGAAGCAGGTGGATCATGGAGCCAACCCAGAGGGAGTAGATCCAAGAAACTGCCCTGCCCCAAGCTAAGGGCCAGTGTGGTTTCCTTTATTGCTAACAGTGATGTGAGTTGGAGTTATTAGTCCTGTGTAACAGAGTTACAACTGATACAGCATGGATCCATGACATTATGGGGGAAGGGAATTCTGGAGAAAATGCTGAGAGAATTTAGAAGCGAGTGATCACTTCAATAAACAGCTCAGGAAACAGGTGGAAATGTTTGAATCGGGCCTTGAGAGGTAAACAGGATTTGCCCACCAATGTAGGCAAAGCGGTTCCAGAAGAGGACACTGTAAGAGCCAAGTTATGAGGCCCAAAGCACAGGGAACATTTGGGAATAAATATTTGGCTGGAGACTGAGATCCATCACAGGTGGTGGCAAGAAAGAAGCAAGGACAGGGGGACAGGGGCTGGCTCCCAAAAGGCTGCGAGTGGCAGGCATTGCAGATGGGTTCTGCAGCAAATCCGAATTTCTCTTCCCGAGAGGGATGACGTGAAGTGATCCTGGCTTACTGCATGCCTACCAACTTGTATGCTAAGACCCAGAGAGAATCCTGAGTCCACTCCAAACTTCTGGGATTAGAGGCAGAACCCTGCCATCTGCTTTACGACAGATACCTGTCCTCATCTCCTTCGTGGCGCCCCGTGCAGATTTTTTCTGCCTTTTGGTAAGGAAAGGGAAGGAAGAAGTCAACAGAGAGGCACTCGTCAAAAGCCCCCTTTGAATCCACAGATCCCAAGACGACAACTGCATCCCAAAGACTCACTGCCTCACAATGGAAGTGAACCAAATGGAAGGAGACAAGGAGGAAAGAACCAGAAAAATAGATCCTTTTCACTTGTCAGGGCCAAAAAGAATGAATGGGGCCTTAGGAATAGACATTTCCAGACTGGCAGTCAGGGCCATCCTTGGAATTCCAGATCTTCCTGAGGCAGAGAACAGGTGTTCATCTCCCACTCGTTCTGCTGCCTGGACCAAAGCAGGGCTTTCAGGCGGTTTCTACACAGTTCATGATTCAGTGAGAATTCAGGCAAAACAAGCCTTTTGTATAGGGCCAGTGTCACGGGCACGTGATCTAGTCAGCTGCATAGGGACCCGTGCTTACAAGGGCCCGAAGCTTGGTATAATGCTGTGCTGTTACCATCTTGCAATTCTTAGCACTTTTTGAACTAAAAGGCCTTGTATTTTCACTTTGGATTGGGGCTTGCAAATTTTATAGCCTATTCTGCTTCTATGTGTCTGAGAACGGAAGAAAACCTCAAGGGTCATGTCAGTTAATGAGATTCAGCTCCTTTCCTTTGGCCATGCTGGGTGGCAGGAACTTGCTTTCCCTGGTAGGTCCTGACACTCCCAGCTCCTGACCAGCCTCTTCCTTTTATCTTATTCTCCCTCCTTTCAAAAATGCAGCCTCTACCTCTGCGAGCCTGAATCCTCCCCACCTCTCAGGAGTAGGTAGAAACGGCACATTTCTCCCTCACATTTTCCCTGATTCTTCCTGTAAAAGGTATTTCCTCTTTTTCTGTCATCTTACAATGAACTTTGTCACTTTTGCATTGTATTACAGCTACTTTTGCCATGTGGGACGGAGCTGGCGTAAGCTTTTAGGAAGAAAGACTTCGATTCAAATGCACGACCTTGGACGTTTCAAACTCTCTGAGCCCCAGGATCTTCATTCAGGGTTACTTAAGACAGCGAGCTACAACGAAGGGACCGTATTTCTGGTCTGCCCAGGATGGTGCTGGTCTATGCCAATACCCAAATGTAATTATTAATAGTGCCCCCTTTAATTGCAAAGAGCTCTGGTTTGAATGAAAAGCTATATAGCTCCCTGGTTTCACCTTTAAAAGTGCTCAGCAAGGCATCTGACATATAATAGATACTTAAGATACGTTTGCTGAATCAGATGCTTAAAAAAACCCCTCCCTTTGATGTGTGTGTTAGCATTTTTGTATCTCTACCAAACTTTACAGATAGTATTAATGACAAACCATGCAGAAACTAAAAACAAAAAACCCCACCAAAAAACAGAAAACAACTCCCCCCCCCCCCCAGCCAAAACACCAGATGAAGGGGAAAATGACAAAACCACCTCATGTCTCTGATTTTCCAAGGGCTGTGATGAAGGCTTATATGCCATTTACAAAGCTTCATGGGAGGGAGGAGGGGGTCATCTGATCTTTTGTTTCATCTCCATTCTGGCATCTACAGGTGCTTATCAGCCAGGGCGACAGCAGCAGCAGGACTCTGGATTGCTTTTTAAAAAATAAATTTAGGATTTATTTATATTTATGCTGAATAGAGCAATACTGATGCAGGCCATGACTTCTCCATCTCCTGTGAGGAAGAAGTGGAGTCTGGGAAGGGGTCCCCTCTTTGTCCAACTCTGAGTCATTTAGTGAGCACCTAGTATGCAGCAAGTGCCAAGGCCCACTCTTTATATTGGCTACAGTGGGGTCAGTATCCCTTTGCAATTGCTTCTGGGGCAAGTGGCTTCATGAAATTTTGCTTCAGCTGGCACATGTCCCTCCCCTGCAGTCCAGGGAACATCTGAACTGTGGAGCTGGTTGGCACAGCCTGCCCAACCCTCTGGCCAAACACCTCACAAGGCCCCGGGATAACAGAGATGTATCAGAAAACTTGGGAAGCAGGGCATTTTGATCTTGTTGTTTGGCCCAGTACACTTTGCCCATATAGTTTTCAGGTTTTGCTTCGTTTTACTTTATTATGTTTTTATTTTTCAAAGTAAAAGTTGTATACATTTAAGGTATGCAACAGGATGATGTGATATGCATATTACATAGCGAGATCATTACTACAGTCAAGCTAATTAACATATCTATGTCATCATATAGTTATTTTCTTTTTGTGTGTGTGGTGAGAGCACTTAAAATCTACTCTCACAGTGGGGCACCTGGGTGGCTCAGTCGGTTGAGTGTCTGACTTCGGCTCAGGTCATGATCTCACGATCTGTGAGTTGGAGCCCCTCGTCGGGCTCGGTGCTGACAGAGCAGAGCCTGGAGCCTGCTTCAGATTCTGTGTCTCCCTCTCTCTCTGCCCATTCTCTGCTCATGCTCTGTCTCTCTCTGTCTCAAAAATAAACATTAAAATTTTTTTAAAAAAAATTTTCTACTCTCTTAGTAAATTTTCAGTATGCAGTACAGTATTATTAACTATAGTCATTAGGTGTACATTAGATCGTGAGACTTACCCACCCTAAAGAACTCTGTGCCCTTCGACCAATGTCTCCCATTTCCCCCACCTCCCTGCCCCTGGTAAGCACCGTTCAAGTCTTTGTTTCTATGTATTTGACTTCATTAGATTCCACATATAAGTGAGATCATGAATTTTTTTTTTCTTTCTGTGCCTGACTGATTTCACCTAATATAATGTCCTTCAGATTTATCCATATTGTTGCAAATGACAGCATCTTTTAAAAAGCTGAATAATATGGCATTATATGTGTGTATGTGTATGTATACGTATATATACATCTCTCTCGATTTACATATCACAATTTCTTATCCGTTCATCTGTTGATGGACACTTAGGTTTTTTCCATGTCTTGGCTATTGTAAGTAATGCTGCAATTAACATGGTGGGTGCATATCTTTTTGAGTACTGACTTCATTTCCTTCGGTTATATATCCAGAAGCGGGATTGCTAGATCATACGGTAGTTCCTTTTATTTATTTATTTTTTTCAGTTTTTTTGAGGAACCTCCATACTGTTTTCCACAGTGGCTGCACCAACTTACACTCCCAACAAAAGTGCACAAGGTTTCCCTTTTCTTTACATCCTTGCCAATACTTGTTTTTATCTTTTTGATAACAGCCATCCTAACAGGTATGAGGGGTATCTCACTATGCTTTTGCTTTGCGTTTCCCTGATGATTAGTGATGCTGCATACCTTTCATGTACCTGTTGGCCATTTGTGTGTCTTTTAGGTCCTTTTCTCATTTTTATATTGTGGGTTTTTTGTTGTTTTTTTTTTTTTTTTTTTTTTTTTTTTGCTATTGAACTGTATAAGCTCCTTGGATGTTAACCCCCTATCAGATACATGTGTTCTCCCAATCCACAGGTTGCTTATTTATTTTGTTGATTGTTTCCCTCACTGTTTTAAGTTTATTTTGTTAGGTTCATGTAGTCCCACTTGTTCATTTTTGCTTTTGTTGCCTGAGCTTTTGGTGTCATATCCAAAATGTCATTGCCAAGGTCAACACGAAGAGCTTTCCCTCTATGTCTTCTTTTCAGAGTTTTGTGGTTTTAGGTCTTAACGTTTAATCCATTTTGAGTTGATTTTTGTGTATGCTGTAAGATAAGAGTTCCAATTTCATTCTTTTGCCTGTGGATACCCAGTTTTCCCGGCCCCATTTATTGAAGACACTACCTGTTCCCCCATTCTGTATTCTTGGCACATGTAGGAAGTGGATGGGATACAATGGTTGTACAAAGAATACAGTGGTGGCGGGCAGGGGGCTGCCTAGACATTAGCATGATCCTGAAATGACTGACGGGTATTAATACCTTAAATTTTTTTTAATGTTTATTTATTTTTGAGAGAGTGTGAGACAAAGCGTGAGCGGGGGAGGGCCAGAAAGAGGGAGACACAGAATCTGAAGCAGGCTCCAGGCTCTGAGCTGTCAGCACAGAGCCCGACGCGGGGCTCAAACCACGAACTGTGAGAACATGACCAAACATGACCTGAGCCGAAGTCGGATGCCTAACCGACTGAGCCACCCAGGCGCCGGTGACAGGTATTATACTTTAAAAATTTATTAAAAAGCAAACAAATTTATTATTTTTAAAACTAGTTCCTAATGAATATTAATGGGAAAGGATCGACTTTAAATAGAAGTGATGGCCGTCAAAGCTGATTTCCCCACAGACTAGATTAGGTGCTTCTTCTTGACACTCCTTAAAACCTGATGCTTATCTCTACCTTGCCAGCAGTCACACCGTTCTCTAATATTTGAGTTTGTGTGTCTTTCCTGCTGATGAGACCAGAAACTCACTGAGAGCAAAAATTCTCGTTTCCGTGTCTGTGTCTGGTTCAGAGCAGTGTTTGTCCAGAAATTTAAGATTTGCCTTCCCTAGGGAAGGTGAAGCAGCTCATCTATCAGAACATTTGCCCCCAATTTGGAACTTGCTTTGCATGTGGAGGAAACAATATGGTGCCTTGTTAGTCATTGAGCTTTGTTGAATTTTATTTTGAATGAGTTGCAAGCCCTTGGAGGGTCTTGGGCAGGAGAGTGACATGATCTGGCTTTAAAAGGATCATTCTGGTGGCTGGGTTGAGAATGGATTTTTTGGGGATGGAGGTGCAGAGATTGGTTGAGAGGCTATGTCAGTCATTTAGGTGAAATATGATGGTGGGTTGAACCACGGTGGGAGTGGTAGGACGGTAAGAATGTTCACAATTGTTCTGTGTTGTGAATACCAGGCTGATGGTACTGGCTGATAGAGCAAATGTGGGACATGGAGGAAAGAAAGAGGATTCAGGATGATTCCAGACTCTTTGGCCTGAGCAACAAAAGGTTGGATTTGCCATTTAATGAACTGAGGAAGAGTAGGGGTGGGAGTAAACTTGGAATAATGTCCCCTCTAGGGTAGGAGAGGACTGCTGTCATCAGGCTTGTTCCAAAGCCTTCCCCACCTCCACATTCCTGCCTTTGGGTACCTCAGTCCTGACGCTGCTCCTAAGGCACCAGCTTCTGACCGCCGCCTCCTTCAATATCCCTTTACGTGCTGCCCTTTCCCTGGGATGTCCTCATGTCTGTCAGACGCAGCGGGAAGGAAAATCAGGTTCTACCTAATTAGCTCATCTTAAGTGGATTTCACTGTGCATTTAATTAAACCTGTTATAATCTTGAAGGGTATTTTGATACATAGTACTTGATACAGAGTAATTAGACTACTGTGGGCATGTACATAAATATCTTTGGGCTGAGGTTTTAAGCCAGGCTCTGTTGCTGCGGGTTCCTATGAGCTGCCCTGCCAATAAGTTCAAAGCCAATAGTGTTTACACACTCCATATTTGCAGCCTTCTCAGCTATTCTGGCTGGTGGATGAATTTCAAGGTCACTGGTTATGCTTTTCTATGGTTTAGGGGAAGGATTCCTGAGCCCATCACTCTCCTGCTCAAATGACTGTGTAGCTCCACACTGAGTATGGAATGAGGTCAAAGCTGCTTGAATATGCGTTTTTGGTCTGCCCAATTTAGTTACCCTCTACATTTCCAGTATATTCTCAGTCTTCAAAACTTTATTCAATGGGACCCTACATCTCATCTGCCTCTAAGCCTCTGCTTTAGGATTTTCTTCTTTTTTGGAAGTCTTTTGTCTTTTATTCTGTGTCTGTCAGAATAGGCTGGGCTATCATGGTATCTCAGTGGCTCGCTGTATCAAAGCATTTTTTTCTCCCTCATTCTATACAGCCACTGCAGGTCAGCTGCAGCTCGGCTCTGTTGCAGGTGATCAGGGGACAAGGGAAAAGAGACATAGTGATCAGGTACTGGATCTTAACGCTTCTACTCAAAAGTAGCACATTTACTTCCACTAACACTTCCTTGGCTAGGTAAGTCATATGACCAAGTCTGCCATCAATGGGGTAGGAAGTATAATCCTGTCCTTGGCAGAGAGAGTGAACGTTTGTGAACAGCAACACAATCTAGAGTTGCATGATGGGTCTTTCTAAGATGACCCCAAAGCAGTGATCATTCTCTACTTTCCACTGGCAAGTTTTTTCTAGTCTGTGCTAGACTAGAAAAAGGTTTTTTTGAGTCTGTGCTTTCCTCTTCTCATAAGCAGCGTGCAGTTGGAGGGCAGGACTGCGTCCTCATCATCTCCCTCATCTATAGCGTCTGATGGAGTGCTTTGCCCTTGGACACATGTTCTGTGAAGTAAATGCTACATTTCCAACAATGCACTACCCAGGAGGCAGCATATGAACTTGAGAAGCCTGAGAAAGCTAGAACTGCTCCCCTCGGAAAGACATACAGCTCTCTTTCATGATAATTTCACTACATTCGATCCTTGCATCAGCCTTAGGTTGTTGGCCCTACTTTATCCCAATTATACCTATGAGGACATGGAGGCCAGAGAGACACAGGCATGCTCACCATGACAGGGAGCTCAAGCTATTGCCACTTTGGCATGTCTTTTATGTTTAAAATTATGTCTAGAAATGATTACTGTTTCATGGTCAAAGGGATGAGCCTAAATCTTCTACTAGGAGAATGCCTTTGCTAATACATACGCCCTTTGATCCCCAAGGAGTGGGCACGGGGGAGAATTACCCAACAATCCCGCAAGATTCAGAAAGATTCACTTAATTGTTGGAGCTGACTCACTTTGTAAATTCTTACATTAAATTATTTTTGTTACGGAGAACCAGAGAGTGAAAAATGGATCCTTTGAGGTGAGAGTACAGAGAAGGAAGAAAATAAGACGATAAAAATAGAAGGAAGCAAAATATTAGTGGAGACGTTAAAAAAGTAAGTTTTTAAAAGAGATAGTCATTATGTTAATTCGTTATCTGGTGCTATTAAATGCCAATATATGCGCTAAGTGTTGGAGATACAAAAAGATGGAAAAGAGCTAGGCTTTGTCCCTGAAGGGGTTTTCAGCTTGGAATAAGGGACTCCTCCCAATGTAAGGCACAGTCCTAACCATGGTGTCCAAGGTACAACCCGAATATGTTGGGGGCCCTGGAGAAGGAAGAGGGGAAGGCAAATGGGAGGGAAAGCTGCTGATCCCAGCAGTATTACTTTACTCCAGGCGGCTTATTAACCAGATTGTCAATAATGTCATGGTAAATGTTTCTAGTGTTTTTTTAAAAGCCTCCAAGCATTTTATTGCATTTGACCCTTCATCTAATAGAGCTATCTGCCTATGCCAAGTGGTGTCAGCATGCCGCTTAACATGAGCATCCAAGTCCGTCCCAAGGCCCACGAGGGGGAAGGGGGCTGCTTCACCAAAGAGCGGCCCTTCCTCCCCCCATGTCTGGTCCAGCTCACACCCTGCCCAATCCGAGCCGTATCCTGGGGTATGTTGCGTGCCCTAGTTCCATGTCAGACACCAACAAGCTGTTCCTACAGGGAGGCCAAAGAGCATTGGGCAGAAGTGTGGGCACTTGAGCCAGCCAGCACGTCCGGGTTCACGTCCTGGTTTCACCACCAAGCTCTAAGTCCATGGTGAGCATTAGTTTTGTCATCTTTAAAATAGGAATTATGAGGGGCGCCTGGATGGCGCAGTCGGTTAAGCGTCCGACTTCAGCCAGGTCACGATCTCGCGGTCGGTGAGTTCGAGCCCCGCGTCGGGCTCTGGGCTGATGGCTCAGAGCCTGGAGCCTGTTTCCGATTCTGTGTCTCCCTCTCTCTCTGCCCCTCCCCCGTTCATGCTCTGTCTCTCTCTGTCCCAAAAAAAAATAAACGTTGAAAAAAAAAATAAAATAGGAATTATGATATGAGCACTTGCTTTGTCAACTTCTGGTGGTTACTGTGAATGCCTTAACAGTTCTCTGTTCTAGCTCTGCCCCTACCAGCTATCCTAACGCTTACTGAGTGCTAAGTTGGTGCCCTGTGCTAGGCTAGGCCCTTCCTGTGCATGGTCCCATTTAACCCTCACGATGCCTTGGGGTTAGCTGTGTCTTTACTTCCATGGTATAGATGAAGGAACTGTGGCTTTGTTACTTCAAGGAACCTTCCCTATGTCACACAGCTCTTAAATGGCTGAGGTGGGACTTGAGCCACTTGAGTGGATAAATCACACTACCAGAATAAACCCTCCATAATCACATTGTACTTATAAAGGAAGGAGAGAAATGGTGTCCAAGCCAGGATATAGGAATTACTTGGGAAAGGTACCACAATACACACACACACACACACACACACACACACACACACATACACACATACACTTTCACTTTCTCTCTCTCATTCTTCCAGGCTCCACCCAGCAGATTCAGATCCAGTGCATTGCAGTGGGGTCCCGCAATAGATACTTTTTAAACAAATGGCTCGGATAATTGACAAAGCTGGTTCTTATTTAAATTTTTTTTTTTCAACGTTTTTATTTATTTTTGGGACAGACAGAGACAGAGCATGAACGGGGGAGGGGCAGAGAGAGAGGGAGACACAGAATCGGAAACAGGCTCCAGGCTCCGAGCCATCAGCCCAGAGCCTGACGCGGGGCTCGAACTCACGGACCGTGAGATCGTGACCTGGCTGAAGTCGGACGCTTAACCGACTGCGCCACCCAGGCGCCCCAACAAAGCTGGTTCTTAAAACAACTTTCGGGACCTCAGTTAGGCTTAAAGGCTTTCTTGGTTCAACTCTTCTCTGCTACTTGAATCTGGTCTATGTCCTCAGACTTTTCAATCTCTTTAGAAGGGCTTCTATCCACTCACTGAGACTGTGCACCCTTGTGCTGGACACTGGTCATGCAGGCAAGAGGGACGCATGGTTCCAGGTTTGGAGGTGCCCATGGCTTTCCTATGTGCACTAGAAGTCTACATCCTGTCCACTTCTGTGCACTAGTTTCAGCATGTGCTCTGGAGGCCTAGCGGATGGGTCCTCCATTGGGTTCCAGCCCTTCTTTGGTCTTGTCTTCTTTGGGCACATACCCTTGAAGGCGAGGATGGAGGAAAGAGTGGTTTATAAGGGTGGATTGGGTCTTTCAGGGCCTACTGTGTCTCTTGAGCTTCCCTTCCCTGGCAGTCAGCTTGGTGCATGCCTGTGGTTGCTCTGTCTACCTTGCCACATCATCCCAGAAGGTCCCCAAAACAAACATTAGCGACCATACTGGGATCTATCCAGTCTCCATCCTCCACAGCTGAGGAAGCCATCTGGAGGCTTGGAGATGAGAAGGGGAGGGAAGTAGAGCTAAACCAAGGGTTCCACTGGAGGTCATGGGTGCATTTTGGAGGCCTCCAAGAACCCTTGAAATTGTATCTATAAGTCTCATGTGCATTGCATGTAGGAAGTGGAGGAGTCCATTACTGTCACTGAGTTTCCAAAGCATTTGTGACTCTCAAAAGCCTAAGAGATATTAGTATCCATTCCCTCAAAGGGGGTAAAACCTTGCCTTCAGAGAAGAATTTCATTGGGCTTCACAAGTTCCCTTAATTTCTTGCTGCAGAATCTCATCTCAGTCGATCTTTGCCACGGTTCTGTGGAGTAGTGATTAGCTCCACTTAGTGATTTGAGAGCTGAGGTCTCGATAAGTATAAGAAACTTGGTCAAAGTCCCATGGCTACCAAGTGGCAAAGGCAGGGCCCACACTCAGGTCCAGTGGACTCTCAGCACACAGCTTAGGCCACTGCGTCACTCAAGGTCTGTTGGTTAAAGACAAAACCCCCTTAGTGTTGATGAAGCCATTCATTCCAGCAGAAGAAATGAAGTTTCTTCCACTCTTAGCAAATACTAGGGAAGCAACCAGTGTAAATTACTAAATAGAATTCAACACAACTTTTGAGTACCTACTGTATGCTGAGCACTTACGTATATTATTTAATGTTCATAAAAATCCTGAAAGTCCTGTCTTTCCATTCTACAAGACAAAGCAGGTAAATCCCAGAGAGGCTGGATTAAACTGTGCAAACTTCCACTGCTGGAGGGCCAGGATTTGAACCCAGGTCGACTGAGGACTTCAGATTTTTGTCCTTCTACATCTTTCTGACCCTTGGGTGACTTACAGGATCTGAGTGGGAAGAAGCTGGCTAGTGCCTAAGGCAGAGAGTTGAGGGATGGGAAAGGAAATGGTGGACTACTAAATTTCTCTGAGCCTCAGTTTTCTCGTCTGTAAAATGGAAATAAACCCCATTGTGAAGGATGACTGTGAAGCTTGAATGAGATCATGCATTTAAGTGCCCGACAGGTGGAAGGTGTCCTTGCAGTTAGCTTCCTTGTTTATCTGTGGGGAAGAAGTGTGGCCCAACAATTGGGCTGTGTTCTTCTCAGGTCTCTGCTGATAATAGCAGCTTACTGGCCTCCTGCGAGGTGGAACCAGCATTCTTAAGGAGTTCCTCTTTTTCATCCTGCCTGGAGATGGAGGAGTTAAAAATCATTTTCCAAAAGATGTTTTGACACTTAATCATACACATCCTCCTCTTTGGTTGTAACGTCCCTTGTCACGTCTGCAACAAACATGGGTTTTTGATGTGTGAAAGTATAGCTCCTGCCCCTTGATTATCAGTTTTCTGCCTTTAACAATTAGTGGTCTGAACACTGAAGTCTAAACACCCAGGTAACTTAATTATTTCTCTTTCCCCTTCCTTTAACCAAGAACAACCAGCAAATGACACATTGGTTTACCTAGGAGTTTTTGAAATGTGACTTTAGACTGCATATTGGAACCAATGACCCTTCTCTCAGACCACATTCAATTAATATGCAAATGAATTAGACCTTCTGGGTCAGCACTCAAGTTCAGAATCCAAGGAGATGGGGAGGGGGTGGGTCGGGGAGGAATGAACAAGTGCTCAGACAAAATATAGGGTTTAGACTCAGATTAACCAGGATTTGAATCCCAGCTTTATCATTTACTTGCTTTCTTACCTGGCCATGAGATTCACCCTCTTTGAGCCTCAGTTTTATCATCCTTAAAATGGGGATAATAATTTTCTGCCCCCTTGGCTTCACAAATCGTTACAACATTTGCAGCATGGCTAAGTGCTCCTCATGGGAGTTTCTGTCCTTTCTTTCAAGGGGTGATTTTTCTCTCACACAAATGTTGCAAACTCAAAGCCCTACAGGTGGCAGGAAGGCACTGCAAATGAATCAAGGGAGGCATGGTAGCATGAGGAACGACAGGGAGTGGTAGGGACTGTGTGGCAAATGAGAATGCATGCCCCACACGGACAGCAGACTGCCTAGCTTTGATGGAGCAGACCCGGGTTGTCACAACTTCTGATTTTTTAAAGACAAGCCTGAAATCTGGATTTTGCGTAACATCTCCCAACACTGCCTACACAATACATGTCTGTAGTTTCCATTCAGCTGGCAAACATCCAGGGTGTGCTTTTGTCTAGCATGGCTGGGGAGTAGAGGTTTGGCTTACTTCTGCTTGGAATTAGTGTACCTTGCAGCCAATCCCCTTCTGTATGACCTCCAAATTTCCCTTTATCTCCAGAAACCCCCAATTCCTGTCTTCTCCAACCGAAGAGAGCAAAGTAAATATGTTAATTTTGCAGAGAACTTGGTGCTCACTGACCTCCTAAAAGCAAGCTCTGGGATCTCTGTGTGTCCATCTCAGAAGGTCTATCAGCAAGCTTTTCTGGACAAAAGAGCTGTGTTTTGTGAGATGAGGTCACAGGTTGGAGCAGGGAGGAAAGGGTGGAGAGTTCTCAGGGCAGCCTCAGGACCAGGGTTCCACTTCTTGCTCTAGCACTGAGTAATTATGTGGAAATATCACCGGAGATGTTTCTGTCCTAGCATTTTCATTTCTATGATAGGAATAATAACACACCCTGTCTTTCTCCCTGATACTTTAGGAGAATAAAATTACAAAATCTAACAATACTTCAGCATCATTTTCTGAGTTCTGATCTAGACCAGGGCCTATGCGAGAAGACGGTGACCCTCAGATGACTGAGACCATCCCTGTGATCAAGGAACTCGGCATCTGGTGGGCAAACACGTACATTAACAACCATCTGCCAGAGAAAAGTCTTCCAGCGGAACATCCAGGATGTGTTCCATCAAGAAAAAGAATTTTTATTTGATTGGGTGAGAGAAAATCCTAAATGTATTTTGTCAAACAGCAGTGATGTTGTAGATAGATACCGGAATTTCATTTGGTTTGTTTACTACTTATTAATTTATTCAACACATTTACTGAGTTCCTGTTGCTAGGAACATAAATCTCACCGTCTCACTTTTAACCACGATTGCTAGATCAGTCTGTCAACTCTGCTAGATGAGCTGGTCTCCATATTTTCAGCCCCTAGTGGGGCCACTGAGTATTTACTGAAAGTGAGCAAACACATGAACATATGTTTGATGCAGCCCAAACCCTTCGAACTGGTGCCTACAAGTCTTTGCAAAGAAACATCTTTTATGATTCTGCTCATCTGGGTCTACTGCGGCCATTGCACTGCACTGGGGAAGAACTAGGGATGTTCAGAACTCAGGTTCCTGGGGCTTTAAGAAAAATGCTTCTGCTACGTGGCCCGTGGATTACTTAGCTAACAAACTTCTGCTGAGGAAGGACTTAGGAGACACAGGATGGCGTGGAGAAGTGGGAGCTGGTACCAGCAGCCTTTTCTTCCCGGCTTCCTTCATCCAGTCCTACTGCGGTGGTGGAGGGACGTCAGTGTTTGTTGTGGCACAGGGCATTGGTACTGTGCTTTAAGAGACGGTGAGGTGCCACAGGGCACCTGGGTGGCTCAGTCGGTTAAGTGACTGACTAGCTCAGGTCATGGACTCCTAGGTTGTGGGTTCCAGCCCCGCATTGGTCTCTGGGCTGATGGCTCAGAGCCTTTGGATTCTGTGCCTCCCTGTCTCTCTGCCCCTCCCCTGCTCGTGTGGGCCCTCTCTCTCTCTCTCTCTCTCAAAAATAAATAAAACATTAGGGAGGGAGGGAGGGAGGGAGGGAGAGAGATGAGGTGTCTCACTACATCCTGCAGCCAGCTGGAGTTCCCAGGAAAGTGGAGCAGGACTTGCATGGGCCAGGGAAAAGCAGGCTGGGGACTGAGGATGGAAGAGGCTGGGGAAGATGTGAACTAGCACTGATTCAACCCGAGCTTACGGACACCTCGAACCTTCTTCATGCAATGTTCAAGTCATGTTGGGTAGGGAAGCACGGCTCTCTTCTTGGCCACAAAGTGAAGCCTTTGTCCATCCCTCTACCATCTACCTATCCAGTCACTCCTCCCTTTCTCTACTGACCCATCCACTCATCCATTCAACCTATCTCTATTGGCAGGCTTGCTTCTAGCCACTGGGCATACAGAAGTGAATAGAGAGATATAGGCATATAAACAGGTGAATTAGGATACAATACAGCTAAAGCAAGAGACAAATGTTGAGAAAACCCAGAGGAAGAAAAACTAACACGGTCGGCAGGAACCAGAAAAGGCTCCCCAGAGAGTGTCAGTTGGGGTCGTACTGGAAGAATAAATCTGAGATTGCCAGGACAGGTGGTGGTGGAGCCTTACACCAGGAGGCATAAGGAGCCATTTCGAGGGCATAGAAGCCAAAAGGGTCTGGGATATTCTGGGACGTGGGAGTGTGTGGCTGGAACACAAGCTTGTGAAGTTTGTACCACGTTTCACAGGGCTGGTTGATTTTTATTTTGCCGAGTTTTCAAGAGCTGAGTAGATGGTATGAGCCTTGAAGGCTTCAAACTACACTTTAATATCAAACAAGGTTAGGTTCAATGCCCCAGCTCTATGGTCTCTTATGTACATCTCCTGTACATACAAAAGTCGTGTATTGCCAGGCATCGTGCCAGCCATGGTTACGTGGGCAGAAGTAACCTGTGAGGAGATGCTTTCTTTGTGGCATCTATTACCAAGGGAGAGTGACACTCAGAGTTGGAAGAATTCAGGTTCTTGGTACGAGTGGAAGGAGCATGGGCTCTGTGCTTTGAGTTCCCCTTTGTCACTTATTGCGATGCGTGTAGCTGGGTAAAGTTGGAAATTTTCATCTCTTTGCCTTTGCTTTCCCATCTATAACATTGTAGGGTGGGGGAGTACATCAATGCCTAATTGGGAGTACATATGAGAGTATTAAGTAAAATAATATATGGAAAGCACATAACCAAGTACCCCAAGCCCAGCATCAGCCTATAATAGACTCAGAAAATGAGAATTATCGCTACTGTGTCTCAGACCTTTTGAGAACTTGTGCTAGGTTGTTTAGGCTTTATATAAGGAATCAAGGACCTAGAAACAGGGGGCTTGAGTTCTCATCCTGGCTCTATCACTTGTGAGCTATGTTACGCCGTCTTAATTACTTGGTCGCTCTGGGCCTTAACTTTTCATCTATTTGACAAAAGAAAGAGGTTGATCCAATCATTCCTAGTCATAACTCACCCTCAATTAAATGCCTTCCTCTCAATTCCCACGACCAATGAAGGAACTCACCCCTCCCAGGTAACAACTACTGTTACTGAATCAATGTTTGCTTCCCCCCCACCCCCACCAAATTCATATGTATTTGGAGGTGAGGCCTTCGGGAGGTGATTAGATCATGAAGGGAGTGCTCTCATGAGTGAGACTAGTGGCCTTATAAAAGAGACCCCATAAAGTTCCCTTCCTTCTCCTTCCACCACCTGAGGACACAACACGAAAATAGCCACCTATGAACCAGGAAGTGAGCTTTCAGCAGACACCAAATCTGCTGGTGCCTTGATCTTGGCTGGATTTCCCAGCCTCTGAAATCATGAGAACTATATGTTAGTTGTTGATAGTACCCCGTTACAGCAGCCCGAATAGACCGAGTTCACTGCCAAGCTTCCCCAGCTAGTTTAGGTATGAATCAAAAACTGGTGATCCACCTGGACAAATTAGAAAGAGCTGACTCCTGTGCAGACCCAACCCCATCCCAGAGTTGCTTATGAGTGGACTGTGGGCTTGAGTTTGACCGCCATCTTCTCTCAGCCAGGCACTCCAGCACAGGGTAAGCCTGCCCAACGATAGCTGGGGCCCTGCCATCCTCGCTGGTCTCTCAGCCTCCAGACACAGCCATTCCACTCCAGTCCTACCTCCACACCGTTTGGGGAAGTCACTCTGCTACAGAATTGGACACGGTTTCACTTCTTCCAGTTCAAACCCTTACTTGTGTCCCATGGCTTCAGGATAGAGACAAGCTCCTTTTCCCAGCCTCGTATAAGCTCTCACCTCTTTGTGGACGTTTACATGCATCGTATGTCGTAGCTCTGTGAACAGGTGGTGCTTTTCTTGCTGCCGTGCCTCTGCATACACATTCCCCCCCCCCCCCCGCCCCGCCCTGCTCAGAAGGCTCTCCCCTTTCCCCTTCATCTAAGCTGACATCCAGTTACCCGTTGAGGCTCAGCTGAAGTGTCATCTCTGGTAATCTTTATGTGACCCCCAACCCTGGGACAGACTGAGAGCCCCTCCACTGAGCCTTGGTACAAAGCTACCTCTCATCATGAGGGGCCCCATATTACAGTTGTGCAATCTGAGGCCCAGAGAGCTGAACCTTTTCTGACAAGAATAATAAAAGCAGTAGCAGCCATCCAGCCATCACTTATTGAGAACTGTGTGTCTGGCACTGAGAGCCACCATGTGAAGTAAGCATTACCATTTATACTTTACAGTGGAGGAAGCTAAGGTTAGGAGTGGCATCGTTTATCTAGTGCAGTGGTTCTCAAAGTGTGGCACCCGGTCCCGTAGCATCAGTATCTGTGGGAAACTTGGGAGAAATATAGAATCTGCAGCTGACACTAGGCCCAATAAATCTGGTGGTAAACCCAGATATATGAGTTTAAAAAGCCCTCCAGATAATTCTGATGCATGCTAAAATACTATTTATTGAGCACCTACTATGAACAAGGCAATTTGCCAAGCAATGGCCTACTATCCAGCTAGTAACAGGTGGAGCAAGGATTCAGAACTGTATAACTGACAGTTAAAAAATAAGTAAACTTGCGCTTTTAATGCTGTGACCACCCGCGGGCTTTGCTCAGGGAGGCCTCCCTTGGTCACCCTGCTTAAAATTGCGGTTCTTCTCTTCCCCGCACCCACTGCCAGCATTTCCTATCTCCTGTCCCTTTACTCAGAGCACTTCCCACCAGCCAGCATACCATATACTCTAAGTATTCATTATTTACCGTTCTCTTAGTCACTCTGGGCTGCTCTAGCAAAATACCGTTGACTGGGTGGCTTAAAGACAAATTTATTTAATCATAGTTCTAGAAGCTCAGAATTCCAGATCATAGTCTGGTTCTGGTGAGAGCTCTCTCCCTGGCTTGCACACATATACGTTCTTGCTGTGTCCTTATAAGGCAGAGAGAAATAGATACAGAGAGAGAAAGACAAAGAGAATGTTTGCGTAAGCTCTCTGGTGTCTCTTCTAATAAGGGCACTGACCCTGTCAGGAGGCCCCCCCCCCCATCATGATCCCATCAAACTCTACCTCTCAAAGGCCCCATTTCCAAAGACCATCAGGGTTAGGGCTTTAATATACAAATTTGGGGAGGACACAGACATTCAGTTCATAACAACCCTTTCCCACCTGAATGAATGTAAATCCCAGCTGGGCAGGGATTTGTTTATTTCATCTGTTAACTGCTACGTCTTCAGAGTCTAGAACACTGCCCCGCCCATAGCAGGTGCTTGGTAAATATCTGTGGAATAAATGCTCACACAACTGAGTGGTGACAGAAAGGAGACTCGCTGGGGTCTATCTATGCACATTCCAGTACATTCTATGTGCTCCCCCCTCCTTATCTCCATTTAGTATTCTCCTGATTAGTAGCTATCTCCTTCCTAAAAGGCTCATTTTCCAGAAACATTCCTTTACCAGTCATCACTTGCAGGAAGAGAGTCTTTTCCCAACAAGCCCTGCAGAGTGGTTACCCTAGGCACGATTTTAGCTAATTTACTCAGTGCTTTGTCTTAATGGTTCACCAAGTGGAGATTCTTTCAGTAATGACAGTAAATGCATTCGAAATGTGGATATCGACCCGGGCAATGCTGCATATTCCGCTCATCAAATTTTCATGTTAAATTAAAAAAAAAAAAATTTTTTTTTTTTTTTTTTTTGGTGGGAAAGGAGAACCGCCTAAGTGTTGATTCCAATTCGATCATTGTGGCATACTTTTGTCCCAAATAAAAGGAAGGGGTTTTAATCATATATCCCTTCCATGGCTACTATCATACAATTACGAGATGACAACAAGGGAGAGGTAAAGAAGCCAAATTTGTTTAGGGCTTATCAAGCTCATGGTGTTTAGCTACACACAGAAAACCGTGCATGGGATACAGTCCCTGCCACCCTTGGGCAAAAGAAACGCCATCATCATTCCATTATTTCTCTTAAATAAAATCTTCCCAGAGCTCCAGGCTGCCTCCGTCACTATCAGAGTTCCTGAAACCCCTGCCATGAGACGAAAACAATCCCCGTGGTTTCCCATTTGATGTAGCGTCTCCCCAGCGCTGACTTACTGACCGCCTTATTCAAGTAGGTATCACTTTTCTTTATTGTCACCACAGCTACTGCTTCCTGGTATTTATCATAATCTGCAAGGATTTTGTTCATCCAACAAAATGATGTGTTAAACCATTTTTTTTTATTAAGTTCATTTTCCATTGGTTTGTTGCTTGCTCTTGCGAAAGCCAGGGCTCACAGAAACGTAGCTAGACCCTCAGTAATGACACCTCATTTCATATGAATTCCCCCGCTACACATCCTGACATGACCTAACTGCTTGCAACAGCGCTGAGGTAGGAAATTGCACCGCTGTCTTGTAAATGACGCCACTGAGGCCCGAGTGGTTAAAGGATCTGGCTTGTGCAAAACAGACCAGAAGTGGGGGGACCTCAGGTAAAAACCAGGTCTGACCAGAAGTGGGGGGACCTCAGGTAACAACCAGGTCTGCCCAACCCCAGGGCAGAGATCAGTGGCAAAGCCTGCGGGCTCTGAAGCCAGTGGACTGGGTTCAAATTCTGGCTCTGGCACTTGCCATCTCTGTGACCTTGGGCAAGTCATGTAAGATCTCTGTGTTTTAGTTTCCCCACCTATAGAATGAGGATACTAACAGCACCTACTTTGTGGGAAGGTGAAGACTGAAGAATTAAAAATACACATGGCTTTGAGCGGCACCTGGGTGGCTCAGTTGGTTAAACGTCTGACCCTTGGTTTGGCTCAGGTCACTGTCTCGCGGCTTTGTGGGTTCCAGCCCTGCACTGGGCTCTGCGCTGGCAACCCTGCCTGGAATTCTCTCTCCCTCTCTCTATCCCTCCCCATTTGTGCTGTCTCTGTCTCTTTCAAAAGAAATAAATACACTCTAAAACAATATTTAAAAAAAAATAAATACAGGGCTTTGAATAACCTCTGGCACATGGTAATTCTAGCTAGCGTTTCCACTTCACTATGCTGATAATTCATAATTTCTCACATTTTAATAAGCTTCTACAACAGTCTAAGTTAAGGCTTCCTCTGCCCCATACTTCTCCCCATCATCCCCCCCCCCTCCCTTTTTCAGATGAGGAGACTAAGGACCAGAGATTTTGAGCCCTTTATGCAAGGTCAGAGACCCAATAAGCTGGCAGAATTAGGACTGGGTCCTGTGCTCCTGGCCCCTCCTCTACCGGTCTGCCTTTTCAAGCCAGAATTTACTTGGATTCTACGTTTCGAGGTTACATTTGTGGCCTTAAGGTGCCAAAGCTTTTTGAAGATCTTTAAGAAGAACTTTTTTTTAAGTTTATTTATTTATTTTGAGAGAGAGAGTGTGCAACTGGGGGAGGGGCAGAGAGACAAAGCGGGAGAGAGAAAATCACTGTCAGTGCGACCAGAGTCCCATGTGGTGCTGGAACTCACAAACCATGAGATCATGGCCTGAGCCAAAGTCAGATGCTTAACCGACTGAGCCACCCAGGTAGGCGCCCCTCCAATTTCTTTTAAGAACTGACCAAATGCATAAAAAAAACTCAGTGAGTCTTTTTTTTTTTTTTCCAAATCAATGTGGTAAAAGCCAAGACTTTATAAAGAGGAGATGGTGGCCAGTCAGAGTAGAGATCTGGGTACCTACTAAGCTTTCCTTGGTGAGTACATGAGGGTCCTTCCAGCCCTGCTGGCATCTTCCAATAGCAAGCCTTCTTTCACCCTTCATGGCAGGACTTCAGCGGTAGGCAGCAAGGTTGGTGGATGCCTACATAGTGTGATTAGAAAATTTCTGCCTGAACTCTTCTCTTTTTTTAGAAGTTCATTTATTTTGAAAGAGAGAGAGAGACAGAGAGAGAGAGCAAGCACGAGCGCATGGGGGAGGGACAGAGAGAGAGGGAGACAGAGAATCCCAAGCAGGCTCCGCAGTGTTAGCCCAGAGCCCCATGTGGGGTTAGAACCCACAAAACTGCGAGATCATGACCTGAGCCGAAACCAAGAGTTGGATGCTTAACCAACAGAGCCGCCTCAGGTGCCCCAGAACTCTTCTCTTTTATCTAATACATACAAAATAATCTCTCTAACCACACTGTCACCTTCGCCATTCAAGACACGCTGGGATAAAGCACTGTCCCTCCATCATCTTGCCCACAGGTCAGGAAAAAGTTTTCAAACTCCCTTCTGAAATCTGGTCCTCCCTGGATTTCCTCCAGTAGACCAGCCAAATAATCCTATGAAGTGAAAGGGAAGGAGACTCATAGTTTACTCTGGGCAGCTTCTATGTTCCAGTGATAGCATATTTTGCTTGTGTCATTTAACCCTATATAGGCACTGCAACATAAGTAGTATGATTTCTTCCCGATGTATAAGGAAACAAACTCAGAAGGCTTAAAGAACTTGCCCGAGCTTTACATAGTTCACAGTGATGAATCTAAAATTCAAACCCAGACATGCTCAGTTCTGAAGTCTCTGCTTCGTGACAGAGTCATGACGCCAATATTTATGAGGTCGTTAGCTCAGCAGTCTGGCTTTCTGTGAAACCACATAGGCATCCATGCAGCCTTTTCCTGCCTTACTGGGTCGCTCAAGATGGTTCAGTTGCAAAGTCCCCTTTTGAAAACTTGAGTCTGTTTTCTTGGAGGCTGAGGCTCATGCTGAGAAATTCTAGAAATCTGTTTTCCCAAAGTCAAGATTGCACAAGGGCTGAAGCTACAAGTCTTGACCTAGTTTGACTCCAACATGGCCCACTTTGTTTCTACCAAAACTCTTGTCACAGGGGAATCACCACTTGTGATTCAGTACCACTCAGCTCTGAGGAGGGCCCCAAGGAGCAATTCTTCTCATGGCTTCTCCCTTTAGAGTATACGATGGTCAAGAAAAAAAAAAGTTTCGGCGGTCCTCCCAGCATCTCAGAGACTTGTGGAGGCTCTTCTATGGCTCCATCCTGCACCAGTTCTGGGTTCTGGGTTCTGGATTAGGATTTCCTGGTGATGAGCAGTCTGCATGGCTGGCAGCTCATCCCCACAACAATATCACTTCTGTGTCTTTCTTCTCTTTTACCCACGGCCCTGTGCTTTCCCCCGCACGTCCACCGCACTGGCTAGACGTCCGGTTTCTTAATACTCCGAGACCCTCAGTCCTTCCTTTCATTAGATTTTTCTTTCCTTCTTCTTCTTTATTTTTTATTTTATTTAAAGTTTATTTATTTTGCTTTGAGAGAGAGTGAAAGAGAGAGAGAGAGAGAGAGAGAGAGAGAGAGAGGCAGAGAGAGAGGGAGGGAGAGAGAATCTCAAGCAGACTCCGCACTGACAGTGCCCCCCGATGCAGGGCTCAAACTCAGGAACCATGAGATCACAACCCCAGCCAAAATGAAGAGTTGGACCCTTAACCCACTGAAACACCCAGGTGCCCCTTTCCTCTTCTTTTTAAACAACGTATGTCTTTCCACTGCCATGTTATAGTCTTGCAACTCAGACTACCAAATTCTTAAGGTGGAATTCTAGTCCCTGGTATATAATCTTAAATTCTCTTTATTTCCTACTCTACTCCCAGTAACAAACCTTAGGCATCTGAAGCCCTGCATAAAGTTCTCAACAGTCTCCTCTTATCTCCCCCATTCTACCAGTATAAATCCTCACACTAATGTAAATCCTGAAAATCCAGTCTTTAAGGAAAGGAAACCAACACGTACTGAGCATTAACAATGTGTCAGGCACTCACTTTCCCTTATGCAGTTTTAATTGTGCCACAGAACAACCATGAATTTCATGGTAGGAATTTCATGCCCATTACATTGAACAGAAAATTGAGGCTCAGGTGTGTTGAACAATACGGCCAACCTCATACTCTCGAGGGGCAAAGTTAGGATTTTGATCTTTCCGCATCTAACTCTAAAGGCTAACTTTGAGTCTTTCCAGTACAAAGTACTGGCTAAGATTCAAGACCTTTGGACTCTTGATTTGTTCTACTATCTGGAGGAACCAAATATTACATTATGCTGCTCTTTGTCACTTGTGACCAGGTTGAAATTAGAGCAAGTACGTCAACTTTATTCCCTAGCAATTAACTCTATAAAGCAATATGAAACACATATACCTGCAAACAAAATTTAAAACAAACCACGACTTTTTAAAAGATGCTTTAAAACCTACAAGCAAAACGCCATTTATTAACAGTCCCATTCACATTCTCAATTAGGTGGCCCTGTCATTTATCTGCTTGAACATCAGGCAGATCTGCAACTATTATTTTAATTAATTAATTCAGCCCTTTATCCCCAGGGCGGACCCTGGGAGACACCTGGCTTATTTTCACAGCGGTCCCTGACGCTCAGCTGTCAGGCCACATCATGACTGGCACTCTGAGCTTCATGCAAGGCCAAGCACTTAATCTCTTTAACTGAGACCTGTCATCACTTTCTTTTACTCCGGCACAGCCCCAGTCTATGTTGAGACATAATGTCTCATGCACCTGTTTCTCCTTTCCTAGTCTAATAGCCACCGTCTGGATCCAGACACTTCCCAATTCCTCTCCGAACCATTGTTTCTGCAATTCATTGGGTGCCTGTTCTGTGCCAGGTACCACACTATGTGTTTCCTATTCCTCTCCTCCCATCCACAAAGCAACCATGCAACATGGTATTATCAATCCCATATTCCCCAAAAGGAAATTGGGATTGGAAAACTGAAGTGACTTGACCAAGACGCCTTCCCAAAGTAAGGACTTGAACCACATCCTGTCCTGATTTCAGGAATTATGTTCCTTCCACTTTCTTGTACTGCCTGTAGCCCTGTCATTAATCTCTAAGACCTGGGAATGAAAGACAGGTGCCAGCTTGGCCATATACTGCATACATGGGTAAAATAGAAGGTTCCCTGAAGGTGAGGAGGACATGGCAAAGAAGGGTGTAGGGGAGATAAGAAATGTCAAAAAAAAAAATACCCAAACAGCTTTTGAGTAGATGTCTGTGGATGTGCATGTAAATTCCCTCTACTGTCCCCTGTGTGGACTCTTTAGTAAATTCTGCATTGCCCTTGATATTTATGTTCAGTGTATTTATTTGGTGGTGGAGCAGGTGTTCAGGTCTAAGAGGAGAAGGAAGAGACAAAAGACATCTGTATTACACTTGGCTTTATAACAGGGACTGATTTAAAAAATAAATAGTAGATGAAATAGGATATTAGGTGGGGTGGTCCTGAATGAGGGAGGAGGGCACATCAGGTGAGGAAACAGCTTGTGCAAAAGTCCAGAGCTATGACAGAGCCCACCCCTGGCCTCATGTGTCCCTTGGGGTATGGTAGTTTTCAGAGGGATCCTTTTGGCCTAGAAGCAGCTGTGTTTATCTGCTCATGTTCCTGACCAGCCTCCAGTCCCATGCCATAGCTTTAAAAGTCCTGATTTTCACATTTTTCATCCTTGGTGTTAAGTATTTAAAAAAAGGAAGAAGAAGAAAGAAAGAAAA
The DNA here is from genome assembly GCF_007474595.2 of Lynx canadensis. NCBI lineage: Eukaryota > Metazoa > Chordata > Mammalia > Carnivora > Felidae > Lynx > Lynx canadensis. The sequence goes on along the minus strand of NC_044312.2, from coordinate 52,925,143 downwards.
CCCAGCCATTTCAAATCCATTGCTTCTCAGCTGCCCAGAGGGTGCCACCTCTAAGCTGAAACCTCCCATAATTGTTTGGGGCACACTGGGCCTCCCAATGGCACCTTCATTTAATGCCATTAGAGTCTGGCTCCAGGTTCTTAAAGCTTGGTACCTGCCCTCTTTGCCTCTTGCTGCCAGAAGGAATTGCTCTTAAAAGCTATCCTTTATGCTTCTAAATTGCCTCTTCCCATTGCATATTGCAGGCAGCTAAGATGGTGGGGCAGTTAAATCTTTCATTCTCTGGGCTGTGGAAGCAATTTGAAGCATGTTTGCTGAGTGTTTCCCAAAGTGTACCCTGTAGAACACTGGGACCATGGTATAGTCTTCAGAAATGTAAGTTGAATGGTCAGATATTCTTGGGAAACACAGCACACAATATCCCAATCTTGGAAGATTCCTAATGCGTAAGGGGAGGTCAAAGGCTTGGCGAAGTCCTATAATAAAACCACCTCTTTACTCCAGGATTTCCTAACGTATTCAGTTAGGGAACCCTACTTTCTGCATTATCCCTACACTTTTTGAGAAGTGCTGCTGTAGATAATAATCCCTTCCCAATGCACAGTATCTACTATTTTATATCCTGTTAGAGCAGTATGTCAGGGAGGCAGTATGATTTGTGTTTTATAGATTGTGTCATTGAAGGGCAGATGTGTAAGCAACTTGGACTTTGACAAAGCAACTGCTAGGAGGCAGATGAAGTCAGGGTTTCTCATCTGCAGTCTGGGGATCTTGTTGTGTGGCTTTCGTTGTTGTTGTTGTTGAGGCCATTTGCACCCTCTTTCTTTAAAAAAAATTCTTTTAATGTTTATCTATTTTTGAGAGAGAGAGAGAGAGAGAGAGAGAGAGAGAGACAGAATATGAGCCGGGGAGGGCGAAGAGAGAAGGAGACAGAATCCAAAGCAGGCTCCAGGCTCTGAGCTATCAGCAAAGAGGCCAACATGGGGCTTGAACTCACAGCCCGCGAGATCATGACCTGAGCTGAAGTTGGATGGTTAACCGACTGAGCCACTCAGGTGCCCCTGCACCCTTTTTCTGTCTGCATCTAGACCACACACCCAAACAGCAAAATCAGCTTTGTAAATAGTCAAGGTTTTATGACACTAAAAAAAAAAAAAAAAAAAACCCAAAAAACAAAACAAAAAAAAAAAACCCAAAACCAGGATGGGGTAGGTGGGAAAATTAGGTAGAGAACTACGTGTTCAGTGCATAGACGATACATCACCTTTTACATCTTCTCCCAAATCCTGACGGGGGGTGGGGAGGTATTTTACAGTGGAGCACACTGAGGCTCAGAGAGATTAAGTTTCCCAGGCTAGAACAATACCAAGAGGCCCAGTTACACTTTACCTGTATGCTTAACTCCAACAAGCACTCTCTGTCCTTTTACCCCAGTGCCTTCTTCTAGTGAATGGCACCACCCCTGTTACCCAAGAGCCCAGTAGAGAAAGCCTGATCATCCAGATGCGTCTGAGGATTGAGCCTATTTGTGTTCCAGCATGGTGCTTAGACAAGACTGGTGCAATGTGGGAGTTCAAGAAATGAGAATACTGAGGATTAGGAACTCTGAGCTCAAACATCAAAGGAAGTGTATGCTTAAGAGTTTGGGCAGTGGCATGTCCCACTCTGTAAAGTATATCTGGGATTCTATCCCCCACACATAACAAGTGTTGATGTCTTCTTAAGTTTCTGAGGGAAAAATAATGATGATAGGACCTGGAGATTCTTTAGACTGAGAAGTGGCTTCTATGGAAACAGTGGCAAGAGGAAGGCTATGGTTCTAACCTGGGCTGTGTGCCCATAGAGTGTGATCCTGGCAAATCTCTTAAACCTACTTGCCCCCAGTTTCTCATATATAAAATAAAGGGATGCGACCCCCAGATAGGGGATAACAGAACACATGCCCCTGTCTAGAGGTCAGAGAGACCTTGTCTGGCCTTTATTGAAGCCTCTGGTCTCATTAGTCCTGGAAAGAAAGGTAGTTTTAGGTCCACAGGATGGGAGAAGTTTTGGTGACCTCAGCCATGTGAAATGAAAATGAGATGGAGGGGCGCCTGGGTGGCGCAGTCGGTTAAGCGTCCGACTTCAGCCAGGTCACGATCTCGCGGTCCGTGAGTTCGAGCCCCGCGTCAGGCTCTGGGCTGATGGCTCGGAGCCTGGAGCCTGTTTCCAATTCTGTGTCTCCCTCTCTCTCTGCCCCTCCCCCGTTCATGCTCTGTCTCTCTCTGTCCCAAAAATAAATAAACGTTGAAAAAAAAAATTAAAAAAAAAAAAAAAGAAAATGAGATGGAATGTCCCATACCTTGTATTTCGCAGAAAGGGCAGTGGGAAACACAGACGAGGTGCGTAAGAGCCCTCTGATCTGAGGACGTGGGGGCTTCCTCCCTCTGGTTACTTGGTTATGCGAGTTTGTGTCCCAGGCAGGGAACCTGCAGAGGATTTATGTGTTGTTTATCTACTTTGGGGGGGGGGGGGGGGGGGCGTTGGCTGGTGTGGAGGTGCAGGGCCTCATTTCTTCAGACTCTTCCACCTCTTTTCCAGCCAGGCTCTGGGGATGATGGAGTGAGCATTCTAGTGCTGAACAGGGAAGAAAGCAGAATGAGGCCAGGGGCTTGTGAGAGAGCATGGAGTGGGGCTGGTTGCCAGCCTGGGTCTGGGCAAGGATCCTGAGCAGTATAAATTTCCTGAGGCTCTCATGATAGGAGGTTGGTTTGTTTTATTTATTTTTCATGTTTATATATTTATTTTTGAGAGAGAGAGAGACAGCGTGAGCAGGGGAGGGGCAGAGAGAGGGAGACACAGAATCCGAAGCAGGCTCCAGGCTCCGAGCTATCAGCACAGAGCCCTGCGTGGGGCTCGAACCCACAGACTGCAGGATCATGACCTGAGCCGATGTCGGACGCTTAACCCGACGGAGCCACCCAGGCGCCCCAGGCTTGGTATGGATGACTCTTCAGCCCCATCCCAGCCCACACGTGTGTTGATTTCACTTCCCTGCCTTTCCTGAGCAACCCCACAAGCAAGTGTCTCCGATGAGCTCGACTTGAGTGTGACTCACTGAAGAGTGCTGGGGCTGCCAGGCCTTGGAAACCAGATTATAATCAGCTCCTTTGCAGGCCCTGCTCCAGAGGAAGCGCTTTGTTTCCTGCCCTGGTGTCCATGAGGCACACACCGTGCACAGGTGCGGTTCAGGCCCGGCAGAGACCAGCTGGGCACTGGATTCCAGATGTCACTGGGGCACCCCCCTGGGGATCACTGACACTTCACCAGACAAAAAGCAAAGATCTTAAGAAACTCACCTTATGGATCCCTCAGCAGATGAAAAGGAGTGGGCCCCTGTTACTACTTGGGAGAGAGACACAAAGGCGGCCACACCTAGATTCCAAAGTGTGGGCAGATGGATGTCATGGATACTTCAGTAGCACCAGCTGTCAGGACCCACCCTCAGGCCTCTGCTCCACCCCGCCCTGCAAGGCTCATGGTTTTCCCACCGGAGAATGTTGGCAAGCTCTTCCAGGATGGGGGCTGGAGGCTGGAAATGATGCCAGCAATGCCGTCAAGATGAAGCTAACATCTGTCATCTCCGGGGGACGGCCAGTATGCGGGTCACAGTGAGGGTGTAGCATGGAGGTTCAGGGTGTGGGCTCTGCGAGGGCAGGGCAGGGCCACAGAGTCCCTGCTCCCCAGAGGCTCCTTGAGGAACAGTTGGTGAGTGACTGATTCATGTGGAGAGGTAGTGAAGGGAGGATTACTGAGCAGGTCTTCAAAGAGTGTGATCAGGCATCTTAGGGAAGCAGAGGTCTCGGGAATTTGGGTTTGGAGAGGCAAAGCAGGAACTGGGAGGAATAATGACTGAGCTCGCACTCTGCGGGGCAGACATGGTGGTTGGCACTCCACATGAGTTACTTCCCTTAAATCCTAACCAGGGACTCTTCTGTGCGAGCAGAGGTTTGAGAGACTACTCGGATTGCCCAAGGACAAATCGTTTGCAAGTGGCAAAGGCAGGATTTGAACCTAGATCTTCTGCTTTATCCGCCTTCTTGTAGGTAGGCGGTTACTCCCTCCACTTGATGGAAGAAGAAGACTGAGGCCCAGAAAAGCAAATCCACAGCTAAAAGAAGGCAGAGCAGTGATCAGAACCCAGAACTCTGGCCTCACAGCTTCATTCTTTGTAACCCCTTCACGGCTAGCCTGTTGGTCTCCTGCCACAGAAAGGCCTCCCTCACTCCCACACTCACCCTCACTCTGGGTGGCAGTGAGTATACTCAGCAGCTGATCCTGTCCGTGAAGGGGTTGGGACTCCCCCATCCTGCAATCCTCACCTTCCCCTCATCTGCTCACTGAGAGGCAGGGAAACCCTGCAGCTCCTGTGGGGAGGGCAGCCATCTGGCTCACAGCTGGCCTGAGGTGGCCCATGCAACCCGATGGCAGAGAATGTACGCTTCATGTGTGTTTATCTTTCTTTTCTGTGCTGATAATAAAACTGGGTAATTAAGCCTGAGGAGTGAAGCCCCACCAGAGACTGGGCAGGAGTCCCGGTTTTACCACTTGTGTGAGGGGCCACGCTATGCCACTGGGGTGCCCTCTGTGGGTCCCGATGTTCTCATCTGTGACACATGATGGTGCACGAAATGACACTCAAGATCTCCTAGCACTTCTCTTCTAGAAACCTCTTTCAAACAGTTCACCACGCATATACCAGAAGAGTCAAATACTCTTCTCCATATAGCAAACTCTAAAATTAAACATGCATAAAATATTTTGATGTTTAAACCAAACCTTGGCATTTTTTATTTCCTTTATTTTTTATCCTTGTATGAATTAAAAAAAAATACTGTTTGTTTTATGAGAAGAGTATATTTTCCCTTAACAAATGTGCAGAATTTCAAAATGTTTTTGTTTGTTGTCATGCGTTTTTTTTTTCCTAAAGCCTAATTAAAGACAACAACAAAAAAAATGGGATGGTTACAGTGGTCTAAATATAAAATCTTTATTGGGTCACTATTTCTCTACATCATGTTATAGTTAATTGTATGCATTAATTTGGCTAGACTGTGGTCCCAGCTGTTGGCCAAACGCTAATCTAGATGCTACCGTGAAGATATTCTTTAGATACTGTTAACATTTACAATCGTTTGATTTTAAGTAAAGCAAATTAGCGTCCATAACCTCATCCCATCAGTTGAGGGTTGTAAGAGCAAATGTAGCAGGATTCTCGCAGAGTCGTGACATTGAGGCTTTTCTATCCAGGAAGCAACTTTATTCCTGCCGGCACTGCTCAGTTGGGTTAATACCAGAAGAACTGAGCTCCGAAGGCCACGTGGTCTAGTTTTTTTTTTATATACTTTTTACTTCTTTGTCTCCCATATATGGTAACACAAACATGCACTGATTAAGTGGTCTCAAGTTACAAGGTCGTGAGGGATGTTGTCATGTACCTTACTGTATAGTCAGGTTGCCTTGAGGTTTGTTTTCTTGTTGCTTCCCCCGCTCCCCCGTGCCCCCCCCCACCTCCCCTTAGGGAGGGGACCCTACCAGACAAAGACTCAAGTTTTCTAGAGAAGAAATTCTGCTTCAAGATTCAACATACAAGTTTGGCCTCTTGGCTCTGTTTCTCTGGAGAGCCCTGACTGATATATAACTGCTATACAGAAAGATTTGTTTTCACCAGAAATGTCATAAAACACATTGTATGTAGACTTTTCCTAGAGGTGTCCTCATGTTATGTCGGGTCATGAGTTCGGGATTCAAGGGATATGAGTGAATCCAGCCCCACTGCTTACTGGTGTGGGGCCTGGTGCAGGCAGTGTTCTCTCGGGGCCTTGGTTCCCTCATCTGTGAAGCAGGGGTTGAGGAGCAGGGCATGTGATGGTAACATCTCTCTCGGGTGTTGGTGAGACAGTCAGGGAAGATGCTGCCCTAAATCGCCTGACACGACATGAACTTGATAAAGGATAAACACTACTAATATGATGAATGGCCCCTCCTCCTCTTTCTTATCATCATTACTAATTGGACTCAAGCAACATTTCTGGAGCTCTGACTGGCTGCTAGGCCCTATGCTGAGGAGCTAGTGATGGGAGGTGAAGGTCAACATCCTTCCCCTTCAGAAGCACAGAGTCAACTGAGAGGAGAAAGCTACGGGTGCTTCCTGAGGCACAAGACAAGATGGTATAAATCAAAGCTCTCCCAAGTTTTCAAGGCCCAACCCAAATCCTATCTCCTTCATGAAACCTTTGCAGATCCCCCTATTAGAAATTAATCTCCCAGCTTCCATGTCCCTAGGGCCTTTGACTCGTACCTCTCCTTCGATACTTACCACTATTTACCTTGTATTAGAGTGATTTATGCACATGTCAGCCTCTCCCACTAGAATGTGAGTTCCTGAGGACAGAAATATTTATGAAGGTCCTCTCCATGACTTTGACTATTGTATGAAGGACCAACATAACAACATCAATAATCTGCCTCATATTCTGAGATGTCTTTATGGCAAAATAATTAACATTGAATGAAATTTTTAAAATTATTTTCATGTTTTTATTATTATAAGCCTCGTCTCTTCTTTGTCCATTGTATAGATGCTGTGCAGGAGGCAGAGAGCTTGCTGTGACCTGTCCAAGGTCACAGAACTAGTGAACAGGTGGGCTAAGTCCAGAACCTGGCCCATTTATGCTGAGCAGTCCAGGGCTGGCACGTAGCTGATACGGCCGTGTTGCATATTCCCCCTCCCTTTTCATCACCCTTACTGGGTGATTCCATATTCTGTTGTGCATGAACAGTTTGGCTTCTGTGTCATGAGTGTGGTTTAGTAAGTTCCCTCCCTGTTTAGACATAAAATGAAACCAGACGAAATGACCTGCATCTTTGACCTGACTCTCCAGGCTGGTTGTGGCTCCTGCCCTGACAACTTTCAGGTTGACAGAGGTTGGTTTCTAGCAATTTCCTCCACAAAACCATGTAGCTTTGCAGTGACTGGGGCTGGGTGTACTCGTACTGATATTTCCACTCTTCCTCCCTCGGACTTCTGTGTTTTTTTTTTTTTTAATTAAAAAAATTTTAACATTTATTCATTATTGAGAGACAGAGACACAGACATACAGAGCATGAGAATGGAAGGGACAGGGAGGGGGGAGACACAGAATCTCCAGGCTCCAGGCTCAGAGCTGCCAGCACAGAGCCCGATGAGGGGCTCAAACTCACAAACCGTGAGACATCATGACCTGAGGCAAAGTCGGACGCTTAACTGACTGAGCCACCCAGGCACCCCTGTCCCTCAGACTTCTTAAGACCTTGTGACAACATTGAGAGATGGTCTCAATTTTCTGCTATTGACGGATGAGGACCTTGAGGCTTGGAGAGATGGAGTGACTTAGGTGCCCAAAGGCCACACACAGCCAGGGTTCAAACCCGTGTCTGTTCTGATGCTAAGGCCTTTCCATTATACCCACACTCCACTCCATCTCTAATTGCAAGGGACTGGGAAAGCAGAGACTGACTCTCCTACTGCTAGCTGACCAACTTTGTAAAATGCTAAGTAAAGAAGTGATTTTCTGGGAGAATTAGTCAAAATTGTTAGATAATGACCCTCACCCCAAGGATCACTTTTAAGATTGGTCTGGACACAATGATATAAGGCTAGATATGACTTTTTTTTTCTCTCCCAGTTTGGAATTTGAACACACTAAGTGGCGGCACTCTACACTGTGATTTCGTACTTCAACAGTCCTATCTGCAGCCATACCTATTGATACAAGGACTGACCAAAACCCTGTGTCTTCTTGCCCCCGTGCCTCCTGCTGTGTTTCCCACTTGGAGTATCCATTCTCTGCACCTATTACTAGGCTCCCTTCCCTCCTGCAAGATCCCACTGGATTGGGCATATGAACTGGCTGAATTGAATTGATGCAAATGTCTACTTTGGCCAGACCAGCTTTCCTGCAATGAAGAGTAGGATAAGAGTCAAAAGCAAAGGAGAGCTAGTAATGGGAGGTCAGGTAGGAAAAGTGGTGAGAGCCAGGTTTGCTTGAGACACTTGAACACCCTTTGCTGGGCAGTGGGGAGCCATGGAGCAGAGGGTGGGCCACATGGAATGATTTATGTTTTGGGAAGGCAAATCTGTCTGGGAAAAGCAAAAGTGTGAGACTGCTTAGTAGATTTCTAGACTAGTCTAATTATACAGCGATGAGGGCCTGAGCCAAGGGAGAAGCAGTGGACTGGAGAGGACAGACAGATGGGAGTCATTTTGGATGGGATAAACAGTTATTTTTCCAATGGAATCTTGACAAAATGTGACACAGCACAGAAGACAGGATATGGACTTTGAAATGAGGAGTCTGAGCTGTGAATCTCAGCTCAGCCACCTAGAGGAATGTGAGTGACAGAGGGCAAGTCATGTAAACTCAATGAGATTCAGTTTCTTCATCTGTCAAATGGTAGTATTACTAAGCACTCTTAGACTTTTGTGAGAGTTGATGGAAACAATAAACACACAAAGCTACTCAGATCATAGGTGATCAGTCAGTGATCACCATCACCTCAGAGGCAGGAGGGCATCCTGGCTAAGTTCTGGGCTAGAAACAATTCTGTGCCTCTGCCCCTTGTCAGCTGTCTGGCTTTGGGCGAATGTCTGAACCTTAGATGAATCTCAGTAAAATGAGCTGATAGTGGATCTCTTGCAGACCTGTTGTGACGAAAGTTAAGTTAAATGTGCGTGAAGTGATTAGCTTGTGGGGCACGCAGGAAGCACTCAGGTGAAGCACAGACTAGTGTCTGTTGCACACTGCTGGTTGGCTGACCCAACCTCCATTCCAACCCCCTTCTCTCTTAGCCTCCTTTGCAGCTAGGAGTGGCCACGTGGCAGAATTCTGGTCAACAAGGATGAGCACATGTCTGCTGGGGGATTCTGGGAAAGCTTTGGCTTCCATGACTGAAGGAAGACACCAGTCAGTATGTCTTAAGCTCTCTCTGCCCCTGATTCCTGCCTTAAATTTGGGTATGGTGCCTATAGCTAGGACAGCTAACTCCTAACCATTAAGAAGAAGCCTAGAGAATCACAAAGATGCCAGCTAGTCCAAAACTGGGGAGGTACTAGTCTATACCGATCCCAACAGCCATCCATTTATCTAGAGTTCTTTTCATGTGAGAAAAACAAACCGTTACATTTAAATAACTTGATTTGGGTTTTCTGTGTACTTATATCTGAATGGAGTCCTAACTGATATTAAGATGTAATAGAAAGAGAGCAGAAATAGGTCACTAGGTGGTTTTGAGCAGCAATATTCTAGCTAAAGAAAAATATTCCATATTCTCCATCCAGGCTCTGTGTTTCTCTCCTGTGCTTCTTCTTACAGGGGTCTTCCTAACTGAACCTGCCCCCTCTGCTCTGCCCCTCCAGCCCTCATCTCTGTGTGCATAGACCCTTCAAGGCTCAACCTAGCACCGCCTCATCCACAAACCATCCCCATTTCTCCCTGGAAAGTGAATCTCACCTCTTTACATTTCTGTTTTAATCGCTTTAGGTTTTTTATTTGTAAAGCATAGTTTCAAAAGACTATGTAGTTTGTTATTGGAGTTCAAAACTTACCTCAGGTTTTTTATTTGTAAAGCATATTTTCAAAAGACTATGTAGTTTGTTATTGGAGTTCAAATCTTACCTCCTGGAGTAGAAACTAAGCTCCTTTACATACATTATTTCTAAATGAGGAAGAATGTGCACAAGACAAATGCACGATCTTATAAAAATTTTGTACTTCTAAGGATTGTTCTATTCGTTCACCAAATATATACTCAGAATCTATTTTGTACAAATATATACCAAGAATCTATGTGTACTCTCCATGTTGATATGATCTTCTCTGATAACAGTTTGGGCTCCCTGGGACAATTTACTCAGTTTCTTTATCTTTTAAATAGAGATAATGGTAGTAATAGGACTACTATAGGGGATAATTGAGTGAATATATGTAAAGTGTATGAAATAGTTTCTGGCACGCAGCAATTACTCAGGGATGATGATGATGATGATGATGATGATGGGGATAATGATGATATTTACCAAGCTGTCTATTAGTCTCAAGGTATATACCTAGAATGTTTCTTACCACATATTAGGATCTCAAGAATTATTGAATGAATAATTTGTGAATAACTTATAATGTGCACCTCTGAAATGTTAGAAAAACTCCAAACGAAACTAATTTAAATTCATATATACTTAAGTATATTAATGTTCATGAATAATTCACATTAACAAATATGTGTTTTTAAATTGATTTTCTTTGGAGATTACACTGGGAATTTCACAACAGCTCTTGAAGTAACTGGAGAAGCACTGACAAATACCACAAAGCCAGAAAGAGGAATGACTTAGGTCAATCAGAAAATGTATTCACTTCTAAATTCAACAACTGTCTCTATTCTTCCTGCTCTGGTCTGGCGCTTGGGTGAGCTTCTACTACCTGAACCTCAAGAATGAAAATCAATGCTCTGGCCCACAGGGACCCCCACAGCCTGAGCCTAACACATGGCATCAGCTTTGTTCTCACTCCCTTGCTAAGAGTCTGAGCTCTGCAATCAGCATGTCTGGGTTCAGATCCTTGTTTCCTGCTTGCTTAAGTGTGCAATCCCTCTGGGCCTTCGTCCACCATGTACAGAACGGAAAAACAAGAGTACCCTTTATATTGAGTTATTGTGAAGCTTAAATGGGTTAGTCCACATAAAGCCTTAGCACAGTGCTGAGTACGTGATACGTGCTCCATACGAGGGAATTATCTTACCCCAGTCACCTGACAGTGCGGACACACGGTGCTACTCCCCGGGCCCTTTCCAAACTGCACACCTTTGCACCTGCTTTTCACACAGCATAGTCCTTTTTCTTGCTGTTAACTGGATGAACTTCTATTGATTCATCAAGACTCATCACATATGGCACCCTACTGAGGTATAAATGATGTGACGTGATCATGCGTTCCTAGAGTTTATCATCTTTTGGGGGAAATAAGCAAATGGTAGCACTAACAATAACAACAGGTAACGTTATGAGCAAACCCTTAAAGGACCCCTTTTCCAAGCACCCACAGATCTCTCTAGTCTGGGATATCTGACACATCTTTCTATTCACCATTTGATCTAAGCGAGTGCTAGCACATACCCGGCGAAGAGAATCCTTTTCCCTTAAATTGAAGTGGAATATCAGATCTGTGCTGAGTCAGGAAGGGACTAATATGGGTTGAGTACCTACAATGTTTTGGCATCGCATGAGTGCATCGTATGTTCTCACATGTAATCTTTACTATGACCCTATGAAGTAGACAGTGTTATTCGTTTTACACGTGAGGAAACTGAAGTAGAGAAAGGTCGTATTACTTGCTTGCATTACACAGCTATATATATTGGCTCTGGGATTTGAATTCAGATCTCTGCTGACGGAGTCTCGTGTTTCCCTAGTTTTTTTTTTTAGGAGAGGAGATTGAGTAGGACAGGGTTAGGGGAGTGGAGAGAAAATAGAGGTGTTAGGGCAGGCAGGAAAGCCAAATTTTCTACCTTTGCCAATCTTATTAAGGGCTGATCCTGACTGAAATCCTGCCAGGCGCACATCAATAACAGAGAAAAATATTTCTGTGTGTAGGCTCATTTTATTTGCAGAATGGGAATTACTGGGCCATGATCATACAGAAAACGTGTTTCACTTGGAAACCAAGGACTTTGATCATCTTATTCTTCTTAATTCATATTGAATTACTCACAGTATGTTGGAAAGTCTGCTTTAAAATCAGTCATTCCTAAACTGGAAACCAGACTCTAACACAAGGGTTGTTAGACTTCAGGCAAATGATGTGACCTCTCTGGGCCTCAGTGGTGTCATCTAAAAATGGGATTATTGGTGGTATCAACTCAGAGGACGAGAATGAGAGAACATAAATGAGTATGACTAGGGTGCGTCTACAATTTATCATTCAAACAGAGACACTGGGCCGTGGGGAGGGTGGTCCTGTCAAGTATTATGTTGGGACAACAGCTGTGAACTGGCAGCTTCTTGAGCAAATGAGATTATGCGGCCACACCAGGTGTGATCTATGAGAAGCGTCCAGCACAGTGGCTCACATCTAGTCAGCACCTGCCAGTGATCCCTGCTAGGATTTTAAGTACAATTTAAAAATTAAGCTATCGTGAACCATTTAAAATTTCCTGAACTTGTTAGACTCTCAGGCAGAGAGAGCTCAGCCAGGGTCCTATTAGTCATCAGTTATTCATATCCTCGAGTTTGACAGACCAGTGAACATGTAGAGGCTCATCAGAACAACATGAGTGGCTTCTCAGCATAGACAGGAGAAGAATTTAAGGATTGTTCAAAGCAAAAAGGAAGGAAGGTATGTGCTGTGATCTATTTAAAAACAAACAGAAAACATACAAGCTTTGGATCAGAAGATGGGCTGGGGGACAGAATGGAAAGGAAGGGAACGAGTCAGAACAGTTCGTTTATTAAGTAATATTTGCTAAGGAGTGAAGGTAGAGTGGCCAGAATGTTCCAGCGAGATGAGGGATCTTTAGCAATTGTTGAACTACACTTTGGAGGAAACAGCAGAGGATGAAGGCAGAAATCCTGGGATTTTGTTCTTCCTGACAAACAGTGGATGCCTAATAAGTGTTACTTTCTTTCCATTTGTTTCCTGTGTGGTAAGGTCATTTGTAGATGACCAGGAAAGTCTGTTTAATCATCAGTTTTGCATCTCCCACCTGGGGCTCTTTATCCCTCCCTCCACATCTCTTTACTGATCTCCCAGGAACTCAGAGTATGGGGGTCAACAGACAGGCTTGTATTTATTGGGGCAGACAGACACTGAGCAGATAATTAACTACAAATGTAGTTAGTGCCCTGAGGTCAGAGCCTGCTCCTTACCTCTTTACCTCAGGCCCTTGATTTTTGTTTTTTAGGCCCTTGACTTTTGATGTATGTTTGACATGTCTGTGTGGCTCTCTCCACTGCATCTCAAACACAACTTGCCTAGCCCTGAACTCATGATCTTCCTCCCACATCTATCTCTTCTACCTGCCTTCTCTGTTGGAGCTGAGGGCATCACCATCTTCCAGGCCCTTTCCTTTCTACTCTACCAGAGTGCAGGTTCAGTGGATCTGAGTCTTATGAGAATGTGTGTGTTTTCTCAGACACCCACAGGAAGCTCAATGGGTAAGCAAGCATTGGTGGGGGTGCAAATTCTGACCATTAACTTTTGAGTTGCATTAGAAGATGACCATGTGGGTGGGGCGCCTGGGTGGCTCAGTCAGTTGAAAGGCCGACTTCGGCTCAGGTCATGATCTCATGGTTCGTGAGTTTGAGCCCCACGTTGGGCTCTGTGCTGATGGCTCAGAGCCTGGAGCCTTCTTCAGATTCTATGTCTCCCTCTCTCTCTGCACCTCCCCCACTCTCACTCTGTCTCTCTCTCTTTCGCTCTCTCTCTCAAAAATAAATAAACATTAAAAAAATTTTAAAGATGACTGTGTGTGTATGTGGGTGTGTGTATGAGAGAGGGAGAGACAGAGAGAGAGAGAGAGAGAAAGGAGGTATACAGTGGAAGCTGGGACAGGTTTGGGGGAGAAAGGATCTGTGAGTTGAAGTAGCATCACAGCTCTCAAATTTCATCATGGATTGGGGACTATTGATCTCCTCTTCCTCTACACAGCCAACTCCCCTGACTTGTCATCTTCATCACCAATAACAAGGGGAAAACCCAAAATATGGCAGGATAACCCACGTGTTATTTCAACCTGCTTTATCAGAAAAAGAAAAACTTACTTGCCAAATGTCTTCTGTGACCAGAAAACAGCAGCCCCTGCACAACTTTCACCCAGACACCATCTGCTTCCCCTTTATCTATCCTCTATTTATCCATTTGAGTAATGGGAGGAGAAACCAGCTTCCTGATCAATCTCACTTTCTCCTAGTGTTTGGAGTTAAAACTCATTTGCATTTCGACAATGGTGCCTCAGTCCCTTATCCCATCTATCAATTTGAGTGGTGAATTGGCTGCCCAGTTTCCATCGGATATTTAATTGAATAACTGCATGTTATCAACACAAATTTGCAGTTTGGCCTCTAGCTTGTTTTGGGGGGCTGCGCTTCTTCACTAAAGTGTTTCTGATTTTAAATTATATTATGTCTACCTAGTGTGTGTGTAGAGAGGGAGAGCGGGAGGAGGAAGGTGAGGGAGACTGAGAGGGAAAGGAATAGAGGTGTAACTTGGGGGTGGGGAAGAGGTAGAAATGAAGGGGTTGGGACTGCAGACATACACAACACTAATTAAAATGGGAAAATAAAATTCTTTCACTTGGGGCCATAGGCAATGAACAATCCTTGAAAAGGAAGAGTGAAGCCCCTAATACTTAGAGATTTGCAACCAGATAATAACTTTGCAAAATGTGACTGACAGTTACCAGATGATCTCCTTAATCACACCTTTATTTCTGTTAAGCAGGGCTCAGGCTCCCAGCAGGTTTCAAACATGTGTTAACGCTGAACATCCCAGGGACGAATCAAAGGGTTGTAGCGACTGGAGCCTTACTGGACTCTACAAACGGAAACATTCAGAAAGAAGGCGGAAAAACCAGTGTGCAGGACATACAGCTTCAGTATGCTCTGGTTCAAACAAATGTCTCTTACCCCCACCGGGGCAGAACGGAGCTTCACAGAAGGATGATAGAAATGTAGGGAAAGCATGCAAATCAGCAAACCCTGCAGAAATTTTGATTTTTTTTTCTTTCAGTGAACTCTTAGGATTCCAAGAGTTGGCGGTTTTAAAGGACTAATTCCCATAAGGCATAATTAGCATTGATATGATATTTTATTATGACTGTTCTTTTTCTTTCAATCCAAATGTCTATCTACTCTGAGTAGTTAACCTGGCAGTAAACCCTCAGAAAGAGATGAGGGGGATCAAAGTCCCAGTCTTTGTGGTTTAACAATCAAGCCCCACATGAGGTCCAAGAGTGACTGGAACCTCTTCCCAGGAATTTGCACACATGGGATAAAGGGAAATAGGTAACTAGTGAAGGGTCTATACTATGTATTGTGTATATATTAATTTGGTTAATCCTGTCACTTGCACTCCAAGCTAGATATTATTATCCCACAGTCAAGATGCGGAAATTGAACCCAGAGAGACCCATAAACTTGCTCAAAGAGCCATATTTAGAAAATCATAGAGTTGGAATTTGAACCTAGACCCTCCCTAATTAGCCAGCTGAGTGAATGGAGCAAAGTGCTCAGGAGATGTTTGGAGGTTTCCTCTCTCATTCCCATTTTGAAGGATCCCCACTTGGCCTTTGCCCCTTTCCTTCTTTTTTGTTTTAAAAACTTCCTACCACCCTCGAAATGTGTGGCTCTTTTTCATTGGTCCCTCCAGATCCGCTCTTTTCTACCCAGCTCTGTGCCCGAGTACAGCCACCCTTGCCCTCTGGCTTTGAGTTGTGTTTGGCCAAGGGGAGGCCCTGGTGGCATGTTGGGTGGAGGGAGGTGATGTCAATAGGGTTATTTCCCAGGCTCTCTCTCTGCTAGGTTGCTGTGGTGGCTTCCCAGGTCCTGCCAGGCAGCCATCTTCTATATCCACTCTCATCAAGGTGCAGTCACCCAACAGTTCCCAAATGTTTTGCTCTCAGGACCCTTTAGACGTTTAAAATTGTTGGGGATCCCCAAAGAGCTTTTGTTTATTTCTCAGTGCTTACCATGTTAAAAATAGAAGCTGAGAGTTCTTAAACACAAGAATACACAAACATACATTCTATTAGCCGTGAGCGCAATGACTCTATTACAAGTCATGTTGCCTTTGGAAAGCTCCACTATGCACTCATGAGAGAATAAGAGTGAAGAAGGTGAGGAAAAAGTCCAATTGTAAAGGCAAAAAACGTATTATTGTAAAAAGAGTTTTGACCTTATGGACCTCTAAAAGAGTCTCAAGGAACCCCACAGGTTTCCAGCTTTGAGAACCACTGCCCCACTGCTTCAAGAGACTCGCTCTGGGATGTTTTTCATGCCTTGTTGGACGCCCTCACTCTGCCCACGCCTTCCTAATTACTCCCTTTATTCAACTCTCCTCAACAATCTGCCCTCTGTTCCTGCCGGAACCCTGACTCACCCTGGCTAGCAGATGGCTAGAATTTCACCTTGGAGGAAAGGCTGACACCAGAGAAGTAGCTCAGGAATGGCAGCAGCAAAGAAAAGCTTTCCTTATGCCTGCAATGACCTTTTCCCTATGAACTTTACCTTTAAATTGTATTTATCACTTCTTCACTGATGAAAGGGAGTGTCTAGAATCAGAGAGATGGTTGTTTCTCTTTCCCAGGCCCAGGCCAGAAAAAAGATCCATTTCCTTTTAGAGATATAGACCTCTAAACTGGACTATCTTCCAAGGAGGACAAGTGAGCCTCTGGAAACCAAGTTCCTGAGAAAGAGATGAAGGAATAGTTTCCTTTGAAGAAAAGGTGGCTCAGGGCAACTTGGCCATTTTCAGTTATCTCTTCATGATCTGGCCTTTCTTGTTTCAGGGAAGAATTCTTCATCCCTCCACTGGGCTCCCATAGAGTTTGGAACAGATGTCAGTTGCCTGATACCACTTTGTGTTGTAATTATTTGCACATTTCTCTTCACCCCTTCTAGACTGATAGCTCCTTAAGACAGTTTTGATCACCAAGGAGGTCCCATCTTTGGTGTGTAATAAATGTTTGTTGAAAGAAAGAACAGAGATGGAACTCTTTTTCATAAATGCCATTCTGTTTCCCACAGTCAGTTGAAGAAAGTTCATGCTTAGCTGCAAAGTCTTTTGCTTTTAACAACTTCATTGAATTATAACTGATCTACAAAGAACTGTACATATTGAATGTATACAATTTGGTGAGCTTGGACATACCCCAACATCCATCACACCATTAGCACAATCAAGGATATGCCTAATACCTTCCAAAGTTTGCTTATGCTTACGTCTCTTTTTGATTTACTTGTTTTTCTGCGTCAAGAACACTTAACATGAGCTTTACCCTCTTATGTTTTGAAGTGCAAATACTGTATCGTTAACTATAGGCACCATGTTGTGCAGCAATTCTCTAGAATTTACTCATCTAACATAACTGAAACTTTATACCCACTGCACAACAACTCCCCATTTCTCCCACCCTAGACCCTGGAAACCACCATAGTATTTTCCACTTGGAAGAGTCTGACTATCATAGATAGCTCATGCAGGTGGGAATCTTGCAGGTGTTATTTTCATAAATCACCCAGGACGTAACTGAATGTGTCTGCAGGAGCGGAAAGGGAAGCCCCAGAAATGTTTGTGCAAATATCGTGATACCTTGGGGATAAACTGGATTTGAAATTAAAAAAAAAAAAAGCCTTTATTTCAATCCCAGCCCCATCACTGACCAGTGGAGCTGCCTTCCACAAGCCACTCCCTTTCTCTAAGCTTCAGGTTTTCAGAATGGTCTGATGCCAACTTGTGTCTGTAGGTCCCCATGGCAGGGTGTCACTATAAGTGATTTAGTAAGCCACAAGGGTACCAAATACTGTTGGCTACCTAAAAAATTAGTATCTCTGGCTCATATCTGAATTATGTTTTTGCATATATAGAGATGTGGGTATAATTGATAACATAGGACTCATATCGCTTTTGAAATTGTTACATGTGTTTTATCTTTTTTCCCAATCAAGAGATAATACAATCATCTGGTGTCATGGACTCCACAAAATACTCTGACAATAGAAAGAAGCTCTTGTGCTTGGAAGAAATGGAAATCATTGTGCCTCGAGCTTTGGTTTTGACTCTGAAGCCTGTGGATTTGATGTAGAGGGCAGGAACAGGACAGCCGCTGTCACCTGTGGATAGCAAGGCTTTTGCTACCTAAGGTTGTAAACCCTGAGGTAGGAAATATCCAGCAAAAGCCAATGGACATATTTTCTAATTTATTTCCTTCACCACAGACAGTATCCATGACATAAACACAGGCTCCATATCATGAGAAGATTAGAGAAGTGTTTGAAGGGTGTAGAGATAATTTTTTTTTTTTTCTGAAGCAGTCAGAACATTATTTGCTCTACCTTTCATCTATCCTAATCTATTATTACCCCAAAATATTTTAGAAACTTCCTTCCTCTAATGGAGGAGGCAGATTTGGGGAAAAATTAAAGCTACTGAACAAAATGTTTTGGGAGCCACCAGATAGATTGAAAGAAATCTGTTAACTTTCAGAGATACTTGCTAAAGCCCAGTTAAAGAAACTCAGTGACAACTGAACAGGAATTGTCAGCTCTTTGAACTAATGAACTAAAAAGCAATGCTTTAAAATTTTTCAGTAAGATTTTTTCTATATTTTTCTACTTACTAAAATAACATGATATCACTGTAGAATTTGAAAAATACAAAAAAGCTCAAAAGAATATATAAACTACTGCTAATCTACATGCAGTATTTCATATTCTTGCTATATCTCTATCTGCATATTTAGAAATTTACAGTTATTTCATATTATTAATGCTGTTTTATAGCTTTCTTTCTCTTAAAAATTTTTATTGTATGCTATGAGGCACATGTAAAGGACTAAAGTAAGGCATATATAAGCTATAAAGTATGATAATAAAATGAACAATCAAGAAACCACCCCCCAACTTACAGAATCAAATATCACCAGTATGGTTGAACCTATCTATGAACCCCTCTCAAATTCCACAATGTGGTAATTATGCTAATTTTTTTCAATCCCCTTGCTTTAAAAACTGTTTTGAAACTACCTTAACAGGGGCACCCGGGTGGCTCAGTTGGTTAAGTGTCTGACTTTGGCTCAGGTCATGACCTCACAGTTCATGAGTTCGAGCCCTGCCCCAGGCTCTGTGCTGAGAGCCCACTGAGAGTGAAGCCCGCTTCCAGTTCTGTGTCTCCCTCTCTTTCTGCCCCCCCACTTCTCATACTCTGTCTCTGTCTCTCTAAAATATAAATAAACATTAAATAAGTTTTAAACCACCTAAATAATATTCTTTATTTTAAATGTGCTTATTTTGAATTTTGTAACAGATTTTTTACTGGAAGTTTTTCCTCCAAGTTATTTTTGTTCAGTTATACATTTATGACTCATCTAGTTGTTTTGTATATAACTGCATTTTAAAATTTTCATTGCTATATAATATTTTGCGACTACACTGCACCTTTATTCTGTTGATGGACATTTGGGTTTTAGATTTTCTTTTTCTTTTTTTTTCTATTTTAAAAGAAAACTACTGTTGTGTAAATTTTTATATTTGTTTCCTGGCACACATGTGTAGGCATTTTTCCAGGGCATATACCATGAGTAGACAGGATTACATATACCCACACACACCCACACCCACACCCACACAGACACACACACACACACACAATACTGTAATTGTTTTCCAAAGGAGTTGTCCTCCATTACCAGTATATGGACATCAGCATTCTTGAACATCCTTAAAAATATTAGATACATTCTATTTGATATTAGCCATATATATCTCATATAGCCTCAGCTTTCATTTGATTAATTACTTTTAAACGTATACTGGACATTTGTGTTTCCTTCTCTGTGACATATCTATGCAATCTTTTATCCATTTATTGTTCTGATTGGCCTTTTCTTATTGGCATGCGGCTAACGTTACTGATTATTAGAAAAGGGGACTCACTTTACTGTTGTAGTATTTATGGCTGACATCTTAAGTGAGCAGTCAGAAGCTATTTCTAACCCCTTCTCCCTTGCTGCCTTATAATATTAAAACTGCAAATCGAAACAATCACTTTCCCAGACCCCCTTGCAGTTAGGAATGGTCGTGTGACTCATTTTGGAGCTATGTCATGTAATCTAAGACTTCTATGGATGTATTTGAGAGACAGCGTTTGCTTTTCTGATAAAATGATACAGATGCAACTGTCACAACCCTGTGCTAGCCCTGCTTAATCCTGACTTGAGTGCAGGCGTGATGCTAGGAACCACGGCAGCCATGTGGAGAGCATGAGGGAAAGGTGGAGATTTATGAAAATTCTGGCCTTGACCATCCATATATCCATCTATGTCCCAATTTCTGGTTATGTAATTTTTAAAAATGCTGGTTTTCTTAAATACTGTAAATCTAATTTTCTGTGAATGAGAATTAGATGCCAGCCTGATATGGTATCTTTTATTCACTTAGTCCCCAAACTAGTATCTTAGTCACATCCAGCAGTGTCCCCAAAAGTAATAAAGACGTTTTATTAGAAATTTTAACTCAGAAGACACATTTCTTAACAAAGCTAGTATGATCTGGCCACTCCCTTTCTTTTCATCCTCATGTTGTATCACTGCCTTTTATGCATTTGGCTTTGCACACTGGATCCTTTGTCATTTCTAAGAAAATACGGAATTTCTTCTTGCTCTATGGACTTCACACATTCTATTTCATTTGACTAGATTCCTTGCCCCCCTAACGATCCTTCCCATTCTAAATAAATCCCACCTGTTATTATGTCTTTGTAAAGTACATCAATATAAGCATCCCCCAGGAGGCTTTGAGTACCCCTGGAATAGACTCGAGGTCAGTTTTGTCAATTTTATGCCCAGCATAGCCTAGCACAGCACAAGAGAGGTAGTGATCACTCAAGAATATTTTGTTAGATAGATGGAAGAATATCTTGTGTGCCGACCAAATGCCAGACAAAGCCTATCCTTAGTCTCTCTTTCCCTTTCGCAACCCTCAAGGTTTTCATTTTTGAGATGGTTAATAATCCATACCTATTAGTGTGGCTTTAGAATTAAATGTGATCATTGTATGTATATGCTTAGGTGCTTAGAATGTGGTTTGGATTATTTATCTCTTGTAAGGGGAACCTTTATTCCCCAGCAGCAAATTTTCCTTTATATGCCAAGCACTCTGTATACATTACCACTTTTTTTTTTATTGTAGTCTTTATTACTATCCCTTTTTATAGATGAGGAAACTGAGGCTAAACTGAACTAGTCTCAAGCCTCTTGGGTCACTCAGCCATTGCCTGTGGACATCCATAATGAAACTGTGGTTGGGTCTGATACTACCTAATCAGGGAATGTGCTATTTACAGGATACATTCTCCACACTTCGTTCATTTTGCTCTTCTCTTCTGAGAAAAAGGCAAAGCAGAATAAAATGTACTGCTACCAGATTTTTTTTTAAAAGAAAAGTAACTTCCAAACTGCTCTGAGGTCAATACAGATTTTCACTGCAATCTTCTCTACTCCTAGATCCACAGACTCTGAAATGAAAATTGATGCTCAAGCTGGTGACCCTAAGGCAGGATCCTCAGCCAGAAAACAGTGACTGAGCCAGGCTTTGTGCAGCATACTTTCGAGGAACATAAAGTAGATTAATACACATTACAGAAAGGTGGCTTTAATAATTGAAAGCAAAAGACATTTATTTTAACCAGAGCCCCTCCTTTGGAACTGTACATGTGGGAGGTGCTTAATAAATGCTGGTTGAAATGCATTCCATGAGTCTCATGATATAGGGAGAGCTTATTCGAATGTTCGATGTCGTTTACTCTGAACGCCACTCAATCTCCTAAAGCATTCAATGTTCTTCAAAATTTGCCCTTAACCTAGTTGTCCAGTTTTTTCTTTTACCATTGCATCCCTAGCACATGTCTCCAACTACACTCAGGACTGTCTCTTAGATACCCCCTAATCTTTAGCACCTCTGTGCCTTTGCTTGTGCTGTTTCTACTTCCGAGAATTCCTACCTCCCAGCCCCAACTCTTAAAAAAACATAAAACAAAAAACAGGTGAACTTATCTTGTAGGTCCCTGTTGGGCTGAGTTTTTCTCCATTAAACCTATCTCAGTTAAGACCTATCTATACCCCATGAACTTCCAAATCTTCTAGATATAATCATAGCAACATTTTCCATTTGTGGCACAATGTGGCTGGTGGATAAAGCATAGACTTTAGAGTCGGAAATGCCCATGCACGAATTCCGGCTCTGCCACATAAGCGTCGTGCACTTTTGTCTGATTTACCTAAATGTGAGCTTCCGTTTTCTTTTTGGAAGTGAGGATGCTATGACCTACCTGCTATGGCTCTTGTGGGAAATAAGGAAGGAAACATTTCAAGCGCCCAGCACAGAGTCTGGTTCATGGTCAGCAACTGCCTTGTTCTGGTTATTCAGATTCTCAGCTCAAATATCATCTTTTAGGGGTGCCTGGGTGGCTCAGTCGGTTAAGCTTCCGACTTCAGCTCAGTTAATGATCTCATGGGTTATGAGTTCGTGCCCCACGTTGGGCTCTGTGCTGACAGTTCAGAGCCTGGAGCCTGCTTTGGGTTCTGTGTCTCTCTCTATCTCTGTCCCTCCCCCCACCTCTCTCAAATAAATAAACACTAAAAAATTAAAAAAAAATAATCTTGTATTGATGGCCCCTACAAATATCCCACCCCTCCACTGCACTCCCTTCTTTAGGTTTGTGGCCAGGTTGTCCAAGTTCAAATTCCAACTCTACCACTTACTCGTTTGGGTACACTACTTAGTTCTCCTTCTTCACTGTCCTCATGTGTGAAATGGGATTACCTTATCTTGGCTATTGTAAGATGGTGGCTACACTTGTGGTGAGCATAGCCTAATTTACAGAGCTGCACAATCACTATGTTGCACACCTGAAACTAATGTAACACCGTCAATCAACTCTACTCCCATCAAGTTTTAATTAAAAATGGGGCTAATAATAATAACAAGCTTACAGGCATGATTTAGGGAATATTGAAACCTCAGATTAAACCTCAGAATAAATTCTGGATGTCACTGTATTGTTCACTCATCTATCCCAAGGGTCCACATTAGTGTCTCATTCAAGGAGGTGCTCATTCCTTAGTTGTTGAATGAATGAATGCATATACTCTGTTTTCTTCTCCTTCCCCTGAGTTCTACCCCGGGTTCTTAGAACGTAGGCCCCTCTGGGGCAGGAAGAGGGTGCCACCGCTGTCCAGTTCTTGGCCCCCAGCACAGGGTCTGGCACCAGGTGACGCTTAGTCAATTTCAGGGAATGGAAGGCAAAATTTTCCACTGTGTATTCCTGCTGCATTCTGCTGGAAGTGACTTCATTAGCATCAGCTGGCAGAACAGTCAGCGCTCCGCCCACCACACGGCAAACTCTTGCCACCACTTACTCAAGCTCATTTAACAGGGGTGACCCAGGGATGGAAAGGCACCTCCTCTCTGGCATCACAAAGACTCAGACCATTGTGTCTCTTGACTGGGTACAAGATTTACCTTAGTCTGTTGGCAGATTCATTTAGATGACGCCCTGTTTGGCTAGCAGCAAGAAGCCTTTTTTTTTTTTTTTTTTTTTTTTTTGTAGGACTAATCCCTTGGATATTTGTTCCCATCTCTTTCTATTTACCGACAGAGACTGCTAAACTGATATGGCATCTCCAAAGGAAGAGGGCAAGTGTGGGCCATGAGAAGGGGATCTGAGAAAGAGGAAGAAGGGCCTATCCTAATGGCATCTCAACATGAAAGGAGCTGTGCTTTCCAGTAAAACTAGTCACTTCCTCGGTGAATTTGCTTGACCTCTTTGAAAGCTTCCAAAAAGAGGTGGCATAGAAGGAGTGGAGGAGCAGCCAATTAAAATTCAGCCCAATCAACAAAGGGAAGTAGGCCATGGTTGATGAACAGAGATGCATTGACCGAAAGAAGCCTTGGCACTGGGCATCCACAGTGCTTGAATGCTCTTTTCTTCCCAAACAAGAGGGCCTCCCAAAGCATGATGTCATATTGTCCATGTCTGGGTTCATAAAGTGTGTGTTTCTCTCATGGAGAGCCCACAACATGATCCCTCTGGCTCTCTGTCCATGCTCTCCCTTCATCTCTATGGACACAGACTATTTTTGTCCATTCTCAATACCCTCACCGAGCGTTCTTCCCATTGCCAGATGTAGTATCTACACAGAGCCTGTGGGCAGATTCTGATTCTGCTGCTGGACAGATGCCATTCCATACTGCAGTCACTCTTCATGCCAACAGAAACGTCCTTTCCCGAGTCCTCTTCTGGCTGATCACTTTTTAGGTCAGACAAGGAGAGAGATGGGGAGAGAGGGAAGAGAGAGACTGAGGAAGCCAAGGGAGAATGAGATTTGAAACTTCAGACTTTTAAACCAGATGCAACAGAAGGCTGCTTGAGAGAATGACAGACCCTACTCTCTCTTGTGTGTCCTTGAAAATGGGCATGAGAGTCGAAGCATGAAAACATCAATCAAAAAAAAAAAATCTACCAAAGGGACATTCTCTTAAAAGCTAAAAGTCATTAAGCATTCACTAATTTATCTTACTTTTTAGATATAATGGTGGATACAGTCCTTTCATTTTCTGCATGATCTTTAATTTGGCTCTTTTCTTGCACAGCAGAACACAAGTCGGCATGCTTCAATCTCAGATGTGTCCAGCTGAGGCCAGAGTTTACTTTTTGGACAGGTTTGAAATTCATTGTCCTTGACTCAGTTTTATTATGGTAATAAGACCTAACTTTTACTTTCTGTACCCGTTGCTTAGCTTAGCTATGATAGCTATTGTTATTGCTATTCTCATCACAGATGAGGAAGGGGATTCAATTGTTGTCTCAGAATCAGCATCCCCAAGTTCACAGTGCTCATCTCACCAACTGAATGACAATGGTGCATACAATGGAGAAGTTCTGGCTTCTAAGCAGTCAAATGTTACATATTCAAGGGCCTTCTGCTGTAGGCAAAAACACGGGGCTTTGTAAATAAAGAAGGGCTTAAATCCCGTTTGCTCCTTCCAAAACACTTTGCATAGTTTCTGGGGTTCAAAAGACCATCCTATCTTTAAAGGTCAATGCTATAAATATCATCATCCTAGTAAGCTAAAGTCTGATAAAGGGAGAAAGGCGTCAGAATAAGAATGAGTCCTATTATTAGCTAGTAGAGAAATTTATTTGCCCTGGAGGGGCTTGGCCAGTTTTAACCCTTGGCAACTCTTTGGTCTGTCAGCTAACCCAAAGCCACCCATGCCAGGGTTTTAGTAGGGCAGAATGAAGGTCATGGGCATTAGAGTCTGGGAGACCTGGCCCAGCTCTGGGCTCCCATCTTCTGCCTGAATCGGGTATATTAATTATATTCTCCAAACTTTCATTTCACTTATAAAATGGAGACAGTGCTGCTTACTTAATACTAACTCTTAGGAATGTTGTGAGGTTTCAGCGGATATATGAAATTATTAGCACAATCTAACATGGTGGTTTTCAACTGAAGGAGATTTTGCTGCAATGGGGACATTTGGCAATTTTTGAGACACTGGGGGTAGAAGACGCTACTGGCATCTAGTAGGTAGGTATGAGGGATGCTACAAACATCCTACAATCTGTAGGACAGCCCCTTATAATAAGGAAATATCTGTCTCAAAATGTTCAAAGTGCCAAGCCTGAGGAACTCTGGCTGGATAAATAATAGTCATTATGCATCAGGCATTTTCTTTTAAGTACACATCTGATCTCTTTCAATTGCACAGGTTCTAAAATGTGGATGCTGAATTTTAAGGCTGATAATAATAACAACCACTCATTTACAAAGAGTTTCCATATAGCTTATCTTGTTTGATTTTCAACAGGACCTACTTATAAGTCTTATTAATACAATCTTCACTTTACAGGTAGAAAAACTGAGGCTTGGAGGTCTTAGGTCACTCAGCTGGTAAATGGCATGTCCAGGTCTAGAAGATCCTTCTCCTGCTTTCAGTTCTCGCACACTCTCCACGTGCTCGCACACTCTCCACGTATGGTGTGCTTAGCTAACACAGAAGCTCAGCTTTGAACACTTTGGATAATCTGTTCATCTATGAAATGGGACAAGTCCTACCGATCTATGGAAAACAACTGTAGACTCTCAAAAGTCAGAGAGTGACTCTTATCAATGTCCTTGCTTTCTCTTGATGACTAGGCAACAAAGAGTCCTCAACCCCCTATTTGTAAGCCAAGAGACTCCTGGTGTATGTGGGTTCTCCAGCAGAAGCCTGTGCATGAGCCTCAGTCTTCACCAGGCCCCCTGATCCCCAGTTGCTTTACTCACTAAGCGGTGGTGCCTGATAGGCAGGTGCCTGTGCTGGTCACTGAGACTTTGCAGGAGCCTTCAGTCCTCTGGCTCCCAGTACCCTGGAGCTGACGCCTTGAAAACTATGTCACTACTCTCTCATTACCTATTGGGAGGGTCACCTTTCTGACAGCTTTGAAAATTCTTCATTAAAAAAAAGTTTTTTAGTTGAGAAGACAGATCACTTTATAGTTCTGACATGCTCTACTTATTATGATATGAAACAGTGTTCTTGTTTCTTTTGCTTGGGGACATTTAATGGTTGACTTTGGCTCACGTGGAGTGTCACTATGATGTATTAGCTATTTGGTCGGACCTTCCAAACCTTTACATATGCACTCATTCATTTGTTCATTCATTCATTCATTCATTCATTCATTCACATTCTTTCATTTGTTCATTCATTCACTCATTCATTCATTCATTCACATTCTTTCATTTGTTCATTCATTCACTCAACCATGCATTTGGATATCTACTGTGAACACAGTACTTTGCTGGGCATTTACTGGATTCAAAAATACATTTATATTCAGTCTTTGATCTTGAGGGTGTCTTACTCTAGTAAGCAATGCAAGAGGATAAAGAAGATAAACTTTTAAGATGGTGAGAGAAATACAAAAGGTATCTGTTGGACCTAATAACTAAAGCTTTGGCAGGATGGCATCCAGAACTGGCAGTGGTTCCACAGAGCAGAGGGTCTGGTTCACTCTGGATGGTATTGGTTGGGTAGCAGCAGAGCTGAAGACTGGATATTGTTGGAATATACTATAATCTGCGGGCAGGGGATGGAAGATGAGCGAGCATCCATGACTGAGAGAAGCTGATGACACCTCATATTAGAAGAAGGTGTGAATGCCAAGATTTTAGCCCTTAGTGACTTCTAATGGTCCTGACATACACTTGAAGAATAATACCTCAAAGGTACCACTGAGTATCTGAGTATATTACCAGGAAGCTGTAGAAAAAGGGATTTACTAAAACCGCCGAAGATGGGGGTGAGGGCGATGCCCCAGAAGGGCGTTAAGTATTCAGAGAGGTTTGCTTCCAGGGGTAGAAAAGCAAGTGCATTCTGGGGAGAGCTAAGGCGAAGGTGATGCCCCCTGAGAAGGATGGCGATGTGATTAGAGCAAAGCACAGGGAGGCAGAGGAGAGGTAAAGTTTGAGGGCGCACTAAATGCCAGCCCACGGAATCCGAACTCTCTCCTGCAGGGCTGGTTGGGTTTGTGGCCGATTTATGTGGAAGGGCCACCTGGTAGGATCTGCGTCCCAGACACGGCCCTCTGGGAGCAATACAGGACTGTGCGAGGATGGGCCAGAAGATCAGAGACAGGAGGCAAGGAGACAAACCAGGTGGCTGCAAAACTACCCCAGAGAGGCTGTGATGCCCCACCCCCCAGATTTCCTGTAGCCAGACAGCCCAGTGCCCCTTTCGAAGGCTGGACACTCCTTATTCCATTCAGATGACCCAGCACATACTTACTTACTTACTTACTTACTTACTTATTTATTTATTTATTTTTAATGTTTATTTATTTTTGAGACAGAGAGAGACAGAGCATGAACGGGGGAGGGTCAGAGAGAGAGGGAGACACAGAATCTGAAACAGGCTCCAGGCTCTGAGCCGTCAGCCCAGAGCCCGACGCGGGGCTCAAACTCACGGACCGTGAGATCATGACCTGAGCCGAAGTCGGACGCTTAACCGACTGAGCCACCCAGGCGCCCCGACCCAGCACATATTTAGAGAAGAAAACAAAAACACAGAGAAGGCCAAGGATGAATGAGTTTCTTAAACAAAAATTTAAAAGACAAAACTAAGACGTTGTAAATACTCCAGCACCGGGGCGCCTGGGTGGCTCAGCCGGTTGAGCGTCCGACTTCGGCTCAGGTCACGATCTCGCGGCCGGTGAGTTCGAGCCCCGCGTCAGGCTCTGGGCTGATGGCTCAGAGCCTGGAGCCTGCTTCTGATTCTGTGTCTCCCTCTTTCTCTGCCCCTCCCCCGTTCATGCTCTGTCTCTCTCTGTCTCAAAAATAAATAAATGTTAAAAAAAAAAATTAAAAAAAAATACTCCAGCACCTAGTGGAATTTGAGATGTACATACTTGAAGGAATAAATGCATAAAGACACCGGAAACAGTGAAGTGTGAGTAAGAGTGGGTGTCTCTAGAAAAAGGGGCACTGAGAAGGTTGTCTGCTAACTTTCTAATGTCTCTCTCTCTCCTATGGATGTGCAAAACACGGGGCTAGTCATTGGATTTTTCCTCTGGGTTAAAACTGCAGCTCCTCTTCATAGGGCACCTGCTATGCTTCACCATGCACAACGCTCAGGGCACCACATACATTGTGTTAGTTCATCTTACTAACGACTGCAAAGCAGGCTTTATCAGGCCTGAGGTGCAGCAAGTTTAGGGATCTGTCCAAGGTCACAGAGCAGTAAGTGGGGAGCTGGGATTTGAACTCCAGTCTATCCAGCTCTAGAGGCTTCTGCACTGAGGCATTCTCCTGAGTACCGCACTGTAAGGTCCATCCTTGTAAGAGGTGAGAAATGCCTGCAAGTAGTTCGTATCACCTTCCTTTCTGGGCTTTGATTTAGGGTGTTTAAAGCACCAAGGTGGGTGGATAAACCAAAGATTTTGGGTAAGGAAGGAAGTGGTGGGATAGAGGAAAAGGAGAATAAAATGTGTACCTCCAGTAGGGCGTATGCACGCTTGTTATCCTCTTTGGATCAGAGATTTTTCTTCAGTAAGGTGAAATCAGTAGACTAAATCATGTGGAAGACACATATATTTTAGTGGTACTAAAAGTCTTTCTTTGTTTACCTTAACTTCAAATTTAACTGGGTTTCCTGAATTTTATCTGGGACCCCTAAAACCTTGACAACATAGAGATAATGGCATCACGGATTAAAGTCAGAAGGAAAGGTTGAGGCAAGTAGAGAGGGGCTGGTTTCCTCGTCTTGCAGAGTGGCAAACCCATCGATACCACCTATAGTGAGAGTTGAAGAAACTGAGTCACTAAGATGGTAATAATGTGGCTTGGTGACAGACAGTGACTACACTTAGCATGATGAACACTGAGTAACATATAGAATTGTTGAATCATTATACTGTACACGTGGAACTCATAACACCAAATGTTAATTATACTTCAATTAAAAAAATGAAATGTTACCCTTTATCGGAAAAAAAAAAAAAGAAAGAAAGAAACTGAAGTTTAAGTTTGGTACTTGTAGTTGCAAAGGTAAAACAAAAACTACTTCTAAAACTACAACTGAGCAGGAAAATATAATATAAATCCCCAAGGATGAAGGGAGGACAAGAGGGAAGTGATACAAGGGCACTAAATTCTTCTTTTAAAGGAAGGAGCTAAGATACAGTCTGCAGTGGAGGAATCACAAAGCAAAAGCAGAGAGATTTTATTTAGCATTAGGGTGGTAATTGCCAAAGAGCTAAAAATGAAACAATTACAAGTGGCTTTCTCTGGGCAGTAGGGCTTAGAAAGTAGATGGAGAGGGAAACAGTTCCTTTTCATTGTACTCTACCGTCATTAGATTTTAAGACTTTGTGCCATGTGTAAAATTAGATTAAAAATAAAGTAATTATATTAATCATTATTACTGCCAACCATCATTCAGCATATTATAAGACTGTTTGCTCACGTACAATCTCAGTTTCTCAATGGAAGGCGTTTTTATTTGCCTCTACCATCTTCTTTTGGTTATAAAACTGTGAGCACCCAGATTTGCAAACCCAGAGGGCGAACAGATATCAGCTCTTGCCTTGCCACGTGTGGCAAAAATATTTCCACATTTTCTAGTATTAAAAAAAAAAAGATAAAAAACCCTCTGATAAATAAACGTAGTCCATTTAATTTAAAACAAACACTTGAGGACAGTCACCTCCCCCTCCCCCTGGCGTGCCTTTGTGAGCTGCCACACAAGACCCTTCACAAACCTGCAAAAGAATTGTGCTTACGTAAGCAGAAATCAGAATATAGCTGACCCTTGACCATGGGTTTAAACTGCACGGGTCCACTTATATGAGGATTTTTTTTCAACGCATAGAGTACAATATGCTAGGGTCGCCTGGGTAGCTCAGTCAGTTAAGTGTCAGACTCTTGATTTTGGCTCAGGTCATGATCTCATGGTTGGTAGATTGGAGGGCTGCATCAGGCTCTAATGCTGAAGATACAGAGCCCGTTTGGGATTCTGTCTCCCTCTCTCTCTGCCCCTCCCCCAGCTCTCTTCCTTTCTCTCTCTCTCTTAAAATAAATAAATAAACATTAAAAGAATACAGTACAGGGGCGCCTGGGTGGCTTGGTCGGTTGGGCGTCCGACTTCGGCTCAGGTCATGATCTCACGGTCCGTGAGTTCGAGCCCCGCGTCGGGCTCTGTGCTGACAGCTCAGAGCCTGGAGCCTGTTTCAGATTCTGTGTCTCCCTCTCTCTCCGCTCCTCCCCAGTTCATGCTCTGTCTCTCTCTGTCTCAAAAATAAATAAAAGTTAAAAAAAAAATTAAAAAAAAAAAGAATACAGTACAGTATTGTAAATGTATTTTCTCTTCCTCGTGATTTTCTTAATAACATTTTCTTTTCTGTAGGTTACTGTCTTGTAAGAATATAACACATATAACATACAAAATACGCTTTAATCAATTGTTTGTTATTGGTAAGGCTTCTGGTCAATAGTAGGCTACTGGTAGTTAACTTTGGTGGGGGGGGGAATCAGAAGTTATTTGTGGAGTTTTGACTGCACAGGGTGGTCAGCAGACCTAACCATTGTGTTGTTCAAGGGTCAACTGTACCAGCCAGAGCAAAGTTTGGTTGAATTGCTCAAATTTTGATCTAACTTAGAAATACATGGATTTTCACTAGATACCTCCATTCATCTGAAAGGGAAGCACAAGATTTTAGTTGGGGTGGTCAGAAAGAGTCAAATGTTAAAAAGTCACTTGATGACAAGGCTTAATCCTGCGTGTGTGTGTGTGTGTGTGCATGTGTGTGTGATAGAGCATGGCTAAGAGACCCACAGCTTAGGCCATACAAGAGTTGCCGATTCCAAGGTGAAAGCTCACTTAGAGAATGCTTGCTCTGAGCTGTAAAGACATACCACTGCAGCTTGTGATTCGTGGAGTTCCACCCAAAACATTACTGATGCCCCCTGCTGCCCACAAACCCCAGGTTTCCTTGCTTCACATGGATCTTTATAGTCCTTGAAGTCTGCTGTGAACACCAGCGGGCTGTAGGCCTTTAGTACGAACTTCACATGTGGTAAGGTACACCATATGTATAAGGGCATTGAGGACCCTCAACAAGCATGCGGGACCTGCCAGGATGGAGAGGAGTATGGGGCCTTCATTCCTGGGCAGTACTGCATGGAGACTTTTAATGGGGCCCTCAGCAACCACCCTTTGCTAACCCCTTCTTCTCACTTTGCCTTGCAGCAGAATCAAACTCTTCCTTCCACTCTTCCAGGAAGACTGTCTGTCTCCCTCAAAATCAAGAACTGATATCTTCTTCTCAACGCCTGCCAGAAGTATTTTGAAGAGTAAATAAGATGATGATAGAAGCTCATGCCAGGATTAAGGAACTAATAATTTAGGATATATCAAAGGAGAATGCCAAGGCCTGTCTGGTGCCAGCGCAAAAGACATAAGGATTGTAAAAGTAACAGCAAAAACAGCAACAGCTGCGACAATAATTTCCACTATTTATTGAGTGCTTATTATGAGTAAGTTAGGGGTTTCACAATTTTCATCTTCTGTTTCACCGCAGGATGGGGCATTTTTATTCCTCATTTCAAAATGAGGAAAATAAGGCACAGAGGGTTAACATCCAGAATACATAAACAGCTCATACAACTCAATAGCAAAAAAAAAAAAAAAAAAAAAAAAAAAAATTAATGGATTAGAAATGAGCAGAGAAACTAAACAGCTATTTTTAAATAGAAGACCTACAGATGGCTGACAGATATATGAGAAGGTGTTCTACATCACTAATCAGCAGAGACATGCAAATCAAAACCACGATGAGATACCACCTCACACCCGTTTGAAGAGCTAGAATAAAAAGGCAGGAAATATGGGGCACCTGGGTCGCTCAGTTGGGTGAGTGTCTGACTCTTGATTTTGGCTCAGATCATGGGATTGAGCCCTTATTGGGCTCTCTGCTGAATGTGGAGCCTGCTTAAGATTCTCCTCTCTCTCCCACCCCTCCCCCGTCCCTCGCCCCTGCTCATGCTCTCGCTCTAAAATAAATAAATAAATAAATAAATAAATAAATAAATAAATAAATAAATAAATAAATAAATAAATGAATGAATGAATGAATGAATAAATAAATAGCAAGCACTGGTAAGGGTATGGAGAAAAGGGGACTCTTGTGAATTGTTGGGAATGTAGATTGGTGTAGCCTCTAAGGAAGACAGTATGCAGGTTCCTCAAAAATTAAAAAAAAAAATAGAACTATCATATGATTTAGCAATTCCACTTCTGGGTATTTATCCACAGAAAGTGAAAACACTAACTTGGGAAGATATAGGCTCCCCACATCCAGTGCAGCATTATTGATAATAGTCAAGACATGGAAACAACCTAAGTGCCCACTGATGGATGAATGGATAAAGAAGATGTGGTGTACACACACACACACACACACACACGCGCACACACACACACTCAGTGGATAATATTCAGCCATAAAAAAAAAAAAAAGGAAATCTTGCCGTTTGTTGACAACATAGATGGACCTTGAGGGGATTATGCTCAGTGAAATAAGTCAGACAGAGAAAGACAAATACCATATGATGTCACTTACATGTGGAATTATAAACAAAATAAAACAAAAACACTGAACTCATAGAACCCAGAGAACAGATTGATGGTTGCCAGAGGCGAGGGGTGGGGAAAGATGGGTGAGTGTGATCAAAAAGTTACAAACTTCCAGTTATAAAATAAGTCCTGGGGATGTAATGTACAGCATGGTGATTGATAATACTATGATTAATAATACTGTATTGTATATTTGAAAGTTGCTAAGAGAATAGATCATAAATGTTCTCATCACACACACACCAATTTATGAGTATGTGTGGTGATGGATGTTAACTAGACCTATTGTGGTAATCATTTAGTAATATGTACATATATTGAATCATTACGTTGTAAACCTGAAACTAATATAATGTTATATGCCAATTATATCTCAATTTTACAAATATATAAAAAAAGAAAAGAAGGCACAGGGAGGTTAAGTAACTATCCTGGAAGCACAGAGCAAAGGAGCTGCAAAGCGGTAATTCAAACGCAGGTCGGTTTCACTGTGCAGTCCATGCTATAGACTAGTCCACTGAATTGCTTCTCTGGAAGGGAAGCCAAAGGGAAAACTGATACAAAATAGCAGAAGCAAGTTTACAAACAAGCACTGACAAATTCTGTATGTCGTCTACATCAGCTAGTTTACACCACATGCCTAAAGTCTGCTTCCAAGAAGTCACCCGTCCATCCAAAAGTTTTTTTTCTAATTTTTTTTTAACGTTTATTTATTTTTTTGAGACAGAGAGAGACAGAGAGTGAACAGGGGAGGGGCAGAGAGAGAGGGAGACACAGAATCAGAAGCAGGCTCCAGGCTCTGAGCCATCAGCCCAGAGCCCGACGTGGGGCTCGAACTCACGGACCGCGAGATCGTGACCTGAGCTGAAGTCGGACGCTAAACCGACTGAGCCACCCAGGCGCCCCCAAAAGTTTTAAGACACACATGCCAGCTACACACGATGGCACATCGCTGCATAGCGACCACGGGCACCGAATACAGGCAAGGGTAGGCTGTCAGCAAACAGGAAGGATGTGGGGTTCTACGACATTGTGCAGCCGCTGAGCAGCAAGGAACACAGCCGGCTGCCTTGACCATGCTGAGCCAAGCAGCAAAAGAAGCTGATCAGATACACCTTCTGACGTCCTCTGCTCTGGGGACCCCAGGGAGGTGTGGCCACCTGATTGCAATGCAGGTTAAAAAGCATAAAACGTTGGAGTAGACTGGGCAGGCATTAGTTGTTCTACAGAGAGGCAATTTTATGGACTAGTCTCTGGCACGGGCTTCACATCGAAACTGAGCTGGGTTTGAATTATGGCTTTGCAGCTTCTTGGCTCTGTGATTCTGGGCTTGTTACTTAACCTCTCGCAGCTGTATCTGCCTCGTTTTGAAATAGGAATAATAATGTCCCATCCTCTGGTGAAAATTTAACAAGGTGAAAATTGTAAAACCCTTAATCTACCCATTCTAGGTGCTCAGTAAATGGCTGAAATTGCAGCGGTAGTTCGTTGTTGCTCTATTGTTACTTTTATAATCATTATGTCATTTGCAGTAGAACCAGATAGGCCTTGCTTTTTTTTTTTTTTGAGATCCAATTTAGATTTGGCAGGCCCCATGCTGGCCTAGCAGTGGTGGAACACACAGCTTCCTGGCTAGGTCAGACAGTGGCTCAAGATTGGAGTTTATGCATTGTGAACGTGCTGACCATGCTTCTTCTCTCCTGTGCTAGCCTCCTCCTCTTCCTTCGCCTTTTGTTTTCTTTTGGCTTGTTTTTTTCTTTTCCTTGTTCCCGTGCAATCCCTGGTCTCTTCTATAATGGCCTTTGTGTAATTGTTTTTCCTGGCTTACCTATGTATTATCTCAACCTCTTTTCTTCCTTTCTCCCTCAACATGGAATATTCTTTATTGCACCGAATGCCGTAAACATAGAAGATGAAGGACTGTTTCCCAGGGACCTGATAGCATTACAGAGGGGTGAGGGGGAGGATTATGTGTATACCGATAATACAGCAGAGACTACATTATCATTCCTTTTCTTGTTTCGTTTTTATTTACTTTTGAGAGTGCCAAGTGGGGGAGGGGCAGAGAGAGAGGGACAGAGGATCAGAAGTGTCTGCACTGACTGACAGGAAGGAGCCCCTTGTGGGGCTTGAACTCACCAACTGCGAGATCATGACCCGAGCGGGAGTCAGCTACTCAACCGAGTCACCCAGGTGCCCCTATAGTATCATTCTTAAGGCATTTATTCATTTAGGAAATACATTTTTTAAACCTCCTTCTAATTATCAAGCCCTGTGCTTGGTGCAGATAAAATTATAAGGACATCTAAGAAGGCATTAGTTGTACAGAGAGGCAATTTTATGGATCATGGACAGCCAGGAGAGCAACATGGTGGAGGCCAGGAGCACAACACTGGGGAGAAGAGAACATTGGCCAGAGATAAATGTCACGCTGCCATAAGAAAGCTGCATTCTTTTATATTAGTCCTATCTTGGCCAATAAAATAGGAGTTCCTGCTGATTCTTCCACTCCTTCAGGAAAGCATCTTCTTTCCATTCCCTTATCAGGTGTTACCTATGGACATACGTATGGTCACATCACACACGTGCATGCATGCACGCAAACACGCACATGCACATCAGCGCCCCCCTCTCTTCTTGGCTCCTCTCTCCCCTCTCCCCTCCTGTTTCCTCTGACTTCCTCTCCTCACTTCCTTCCTCCTTTTCTCTTCCATTTAGCTCAGCTCATTCTGGCAGCTTTATTCTCCCTGAGTCCCACTCAGCTCAAAATGCTTGTGGCTCTCAAAGTGTTCAGTAGCGATGTTTTAATAGTGATATATTTGCAACAAGCAAAATGTTTAATGACAGGTGTGTGGCCATGTGGATTATCGTTCATTTGTTTCATGGACTATTACAGAGCTGCACGTTAGTCAGACCTGTGCCTAACTGTTACCTCCTCAGACTGACTTTCCCTCAGACACCATGCTTAGCCTCTTTCCCTACCTTAGTTTTCTTTGGTGCACTTGCAAATAATAAAGTGATTTATCATTGTGCCTCTTCTCCACAACACCATAAACTCCATCACTATGGCCAGGGGCTTTGCCTTCACTGCTAGACATCTGTTCAATAAAACTTTCATGATTCAATGCATAAGCATAGGCATTATAACTGTATAAACGAGTAATATTTAATAACATGAAATTTCTTCAAATTACTTCATATTAAGTAAAATGGTAGATACAAAACTATGATATATACCATGATATCGATTGCAAAAAATATACAACAGAGAAAAACTATGACCAGGAAGGATTCAAGTTCATTGTGCTCATCCCTGGGTGGTGGGATTTTCTTTAGATGGATCTGTATGAATCTGAATTTCCCCAATAACTTTCAATGGCTTATATTTTTTTAAAAAATTAGTCTCCTTTAAAACATAGTGGATGCTGCTGGCTCTGTGCAAAATTTTTGTAGCTGGGACAGATGGAGGGGATGTGAAAATGACAGAGGGATCAATGCAGTGGTTAGGGAAATAATCCAGATCTGGTTGACTCATTGCCCTGACTGAGTTGACGATTCCTTTGATTGCCAGTGATACGTTTAAAGTGAATGTTTTGATGACAGAAGTGAAAATGAAGGAGTAGAGTCAACAGGCTGGAGATTGTTTTAAGGGTGTTAGGGCTGAAACATGAAAGGAAGTGAGGCTTTGGCAAAGCCCATGCTTTTTGGTGGTGCCAAACCCCAAATGATCCCAAACTGTTTCAAGATGTTGATAAAACCTCAAATAGAGGTTGCACACAGGCCATTCATTCAGTCTTACTGTATGCAGCCGTAGGACAGGCCGAGATAGGAGGTAACTCCTCGGGCTGAGCTGACTGAGGGCGGCTCTGTGGAGAAGGGCATTTATCTGCCCCATCTGCCTTTTCTCTGCTGCTGCTGGCAATGTGTCCTATCCAGAGACTCGGCTCTCTTTTTCCCTGAGTATAACTTCATTTGGAAAAGCATCTCAACCTCATCAAGTAGGGGTTTGAACAAGTGTTGCCTATTTATTCAACATTCATTCAATTCCATTTACAGAGTGCCTACTGTGTACCAAGCCCCAGACCGTATACTTGGAGTGCAGGCACTCAAAAAAACAGACACAAATTCTTGCCCTTATGAAGCTTACATTATAGTGGCAGGTTGACAGTCTAGTGTGGAGTGCCTGACAAGCCCCAGTCTTCTTTTACTGCTTTTTGAAAAAGTCTTGGACCAGTTTCATCTTCACAATTAGATGGCAGCCTTGGTTTCCCAGTTAGCACAAATTCCTGGAAGACTCTGGAAAGAGCCTTGGAAAACGACGTTGGCTATGACCCTGACTGACTTGGTGCCTTGTTCCTAAGGGATTCTATCCTGAGGAATAGACTCAGGAGAGAGGAGAGAGACTTGCTGACCCCTGACCCTGTAGAGCCAGTTTGACTATGAGACAAACAATTACCAGAATAGCCACTCTGTTAGTTACTAATGATAGCTATCATTGACTGATCACTTACCATGTGCCACAAATGTGCCAAGCCTGTTTCTTCCAGTGTCTCATTTAATATTCACAGTATATGTGGGGTTTCTGTTTTCAGTATAGCCAAGAAAACTCCTACCAGATGCTCCCTTTCCACAGATAACTATTGTAAACTGTGGACTACAAACAAAAATGAAAAGCAGAATAATGACCTATAGGCACTGGAAAGTGACAAGCTAGCAGGCAGATTCTACTGTGAAATTCAAAAAAAATTGGACAAAGCGATTAGCATGGGGTGTGTTTTTCATTTTCATAGCTTTGAACTTGAGGACAGGCCAAAGTGATGTTACGTAGAGTGGGCACACCTGTGATACAAACCCCACGATATTTACAGCCTGAAGAACAAACTACAGCCCTATCCCTCATCCACAGGCCCTATGTTCCAAGATCCCCAGGGGACACTGAAACCACAGATCGTACTGAACCTTACACATACCATGTTTTTTTCCTGTGTGTACCTGTGATAACGGTTAATTTATAAATTAGACATAGTAAGAGATTAACAACAATAACTAATAATACAATAGGTCAGGTATAACCATATATGCTGTAATAAAAGCTATATGAATGTGGTCTCCCTCTCTCAAAATGTCTCACTATACTGTACTCATCCTTTCTGTGATGACATGAGGTGACAGAATGCCTACATAATGAGATGAAGTGAGGTGAAGAATGTAGGCATTGTGATTAGCATTAGGCTACTACTGACATTTGATGATACATCCAAAGGACGATTATCTGCTTCTGACTGTAGTTGACCATGAGTCACTAAAGCTATGGAAAATGAAACTGTGGATAAGGGGAGAACACCACAACAGAGTTCAGGGATACCACAGCTACTGAAAAGTGAGAAAGAAATCGTGGAAAAGAGACAGAGACATATTCTGTTTATAAGCTCTGTCAAGTGTCTGGCTTACTCTTGCATGTGTGGGACATATTGAGAATAGCTTGTACCTAGAGCTTGAAGGAGGCATGTCTACCATAATTGCGAAGATTTGCAGTGTGAGACTAACCAAGATGGTCAACTTATAGTATGCAGTAACTTAATCAAACACTGATGCCTGTGAAGGCATTTTGTAGATACAGTTAACATCTAGAAGAGCTTGGCTTTAAGTAAAGGAGACTACTCTTGATCATGTGAGTGGGCCTCATCTAATCAGTTGAAGGCCTAAGAGCAAAAGCTGAGGTTTCCTGGAGAAGAAAGTATTCTGCCTTAACATAGTACCTCAAATCCTGAGTTTCCAGCCTGTAGCCTGTCCAACAGGTTTCATACTTGACAGCCCCATAATTGTGTGACCCAATTTTTAAAAATAAATCTATATAATAATAACATGTAATGCTTTTATTTCTCTGGAGAACACTAAGACACCAAGTTAACTGCCTGCTAAAACAGTTCCTTTACAGAACTGTAACCAAATTTAGAGGCTTTACAAAATAATAGTCACATGGACCAGGATAAAATCCCAAGTTACCTGATGTACCAGACCCAGGAAATTGTAACCCAGGTGCAAGAGGAAAGACAACCAACTGGGAGTGACTCTAAGATTATCTAATTGTTGGAATTAGTGGATGAGGCTTTTAAAGCCATTATTATAACTGTGTTCAGTGAAATAAGGGAAAATATGCTCATGGCAAATAAAAAGATAAAAAAATATTAAAAAAGAAAGACATTATCAAAAAGAACCAAATGGAAATTATCAAACTGAAAAATTAAATATGTGAAGAAAAATATACCGGATGGGCTTAACAGCAGAAGGGAGATGACAGAGGAGAGTTTTCATTCAAAATGAGAACAGAGAGGAAAATTATTGAAAAAAATGAAAGGAGACTCAAAGAAGCTATCAGGGAATTGTAAGAGGTTTCCTCTGGATATCCAGAAGGAGGGGAAAGAAAGAATGGGGCAGAAACATTATCTACAGATACAATGGCTGATGTGATGGCTAGTTTTATGTGTCAACTTGACTGTGCCAAAAGATGCCCAGATAACTAGTAAAACATTATCTCTGGGTATGTCTGTGAGAATCCTCCCAGAGGAGATTAGCATTTGAATTGGTTGAGGAAAAAAAAAGATCAACTTCACCAACCAATCTTTTGAGGACTTGAATAGAACAAAAAGGTGGAGGAAGGGAGAATTTGCTCTCTCTGCTTGTGCTGGAACATCCATCTTCTCCTGGCCTCAGACATCACGGTTCCTCAGACATCTAGCCTTCAGATTTGGACCGGGACCTACATGGTCAGCCTCTGACTCCCAGGACTTCGGACTCACACTGAATGACACCACCAGCTTTTCTGCTTCTCCAGCTTACAACGGCACATTGTAGGATTCTCAGCCTCCATAATCATGTGAGCCAATTGCTATAGCAAATCTCCTCATGTATATATATGTTTCTCTGAAGAACCCTGGATAACACAACTGAGATTTTCCAAACTTTTGGAAAGACAAATGTACAGATTCAAGAATGCAGAGAACTCCAAGTAAGAAAGATACATAGAAAATCACAGCTAGGAACATCATGGTCAAAACATCATTGCTGAACATCATTGCTGAAAACCAGAGGTGAGGAGAAATATTTAAAGCACCCAAAGGAAAATGACACATTGCATAAAGGGCAGAATCTTATGGACTACTTATCAGTAACTATGGAGTCCAGAAAGTGATGCAAATATTTTTGAAGTGCTAAAAGAAAAACAATTAACTCAGAATAAGAATGTCTATTGATATTTTCTACCAAAAATAAAGCTGAAATAAAGATACTGAAGAAAAAGAACGAAGAGAATTTATTGTCAAAAGATCTATTCTATATGGGGTGCCTGGGTGGCTCAGTTGGTTGGGCGTTAGACTTTGGCTCAGGTCATGATCCCACCACTTGTGAGTTTGAGCCCCACGTCAGGCTCAGAGCCTGGAGCCTGCTTCGGGTTCTGTGTCTCTCTCTTTCTGCCCTTCCTCCCCTCTCTTTTGAGAGCAAAAATAAATAAACATTAACAAATTTAGAAAAAATCCATGCCATATGAAATAGTAAAGGGGGTGCTTCAGGCTGAAGTGAACTTATACCCAATGGAAACTTGAGTTTTGGGGAGAGGATAAAAAGCACTGGAAATTGTAAATATATGGGTATATATAATAGACTATATTTTTCTCTTAAATTATTGAAAATATATAGGACTCTTTATAGCAAACATTATAACACTGTCTTATGGGGCTTATAATGTATGTAGTTGTAATAATATGGTAGTAACTACAAATACAAAAGTAGGTGAGGAGTGATAAGTGGACCTTTGGGGTCACAAGGTTTTTACATTTTATGACACGTGTTACAAGATTAACTCTTAAATTTCTCTTCTCAAGGGAAAAGTTAACAATATATATTGTAATCACTAGAGTGGTCACTTAAAACATTGCAAAGACTCAAAATAAACAAATAAACATTTTTTAAAATTTGCAAAGAGATATAAATAAAACTTTGATATATAAGATAAAATTGAATTCTAAAAAGCGTAAAAAAACTATCCTAAACTAGGTAGTAACTAGAGAAAGAAGCAGAAACAAAGGTGACAAACAGAAAACAAATAGTAAACCAGTAGACTTAAAACCCTTTCACTATATCAATAATTCTAATAAATGTGACACTGAGTAAACACTCCAATTAAAAGTCAGAAACTGGCAGAATGGATAAAAAAAAAGACAAGAACCAACTATATGTGCTCTCTAAAAGAAATGCATTTTAAATACAAAGACACAGATTTGTTGCAAGTAAATGGATGGAAAAAGATAAACCATGCAAAGAGTAAATAGAAAGGTTGAGCTAGTTGATTTGATAGCAAACAGACTGCCTACTGCCAGTTGTGGATATTGTTTATCAGTTTCCAATCCATCCTCCGTGGCCTGCTTTGTGGTACTGAAGGTGGACCCTGGACATAGTTCACCTTTGCCGCCTCTGGTAAGTTTTGTCAGTAGAGGGCGCTGCAGGGTCACTGCAGGAGGAAAGGGCTGTTCTCTTCCTGGTTGGTGTGCTTTTCTTCTTCCTTTCTCCTGGGGCATGTGGTGGCCAACAGGGTGTGTGCAGGACTCAGTCGGTACTCAGTCTTAACGGTCAGTGGCACCCTTGTGGGGAGCTTGTAAGCAAGCTTACATTAGCAGCCCAGCTAGCATTCTGGTGACTCTTGCAGGTGCCTCTTAGAGGCATCCTCCCAGTGGAGTTTCCAGCAGGTGTCTTCCCAGAGAGTTCATTTGTTACCACAGAAGGTGGCTTTCCAGTGAGCCTCAGTAATACCTCAGTAGGTAATTTTCTAGTGAAGTTCATCAGGGCCGTAGTGTGCTCTTTGGGGCATGCCAGCTCTGGTCTGTGGCACTCCAGTGAACTTCCCTGTCATCCAGTGTGCCAAAGTCACTCACTTTCCAACAAAGTCTAAATCTTACGCTTTTCAAAATATGTTTCTTCCTTGGGTACTAACCCTCAGCCCCAGAAGCAGTGGCTGTTCTAAATACACACACACACACACACACACACACACACACACACACACACACAAACACACATATGTGTTATTCTTATGCTCTTTAGAGGCCTCTTTGCCACTTAGTGGTTAATCCTGTTACTAATTAATAATTCTTTCTATAAGCTTTCCCTGTTCAAATTCTGTGAGATTTCTGGACTGATATAGACTTCAAGACAAAAAGCTTTATCAGGGAAAAAGAAAGACCCTTCGTAA
This sequence comes from Lynx canadensis, assembly GCF_007474595.2. Classification (NCBI taxonomy): domain Eukaryota; kingdom Metazoa; phylum Chordata; class Mammalia; order Carnivora; family Felidae; genus Lynx; species Lynx canadensis. The sequence goes on along the minus strand of NC_044312.2, from coordinate 52,882,934 downwards.
TGATAAAGGGACACTCATAAAGAAGACATTTAAAATTGACATAATTAAAAGGAGAAATAGGTAATTCTGGTCATAGCTGGAGACTTTAACATCCTTTCCTCAGCAACTAGTAAAAAAAAAAAGAAAGCAAAAACATAAATGTTCTGAACAACACTATCAACCATCTTGACCTAATTGATATTTATAGAACACAAAACTCTACAACCAAAAAATACTCGTTCTTTTCAAGTGCATGTGTTCATCAAGACAGACCATGTTTCAGATAACAAATTAAAAAAAATAATTGAAAAGGATTGATAACATATAAGAGCATGTTCTCTGACCTCAGTAGAACTAAATTGACATCCATAACAAAATGATATTTAGAAATATCTCAAAAACCTGATAATTAATCAACAGACTTCTAAATAATACATGAGTCAAAGAAGAAATGAGGGAAATTAGAAAATATTTTGATCTGAATGTTAATAAAAATACAACATATTAAAAATTTTGGGATGGAACTAAATCAGTATTTAGAGGGAATTGTTGACTTAAAAACTTGTATTAAAAATGAAGACAGGCACCTGCGTGGCTCAGTCAGTTTAGTGTCTGACTCTTGATTTTGGCTCAGTTCGTGATCTCCCAGTTCGTGAGATCGAGCCCTGCATCAGGCTCCATGATTACATGATTACAGCACGGGGCCTGCTTGGGATTCTTTCTCTTTCTCTCTCTGCCTCTTCTCCCACTTGCATTCACACACACACACACACACACACACACACACACACACTCTAAATAAATAAATAAATAAACCACTTAAAAAATAAAGAATGCTTAAAAATGATCTGTGATCTCTGGTTTCAGCTTAAGATGCCAAAAAAAGAATAGCAAAGTAAATGTAAGGTAACTAGAAGAAAAAGTAAAAATAAGTGTAGAAATGAAGAAAATAGAAAATTGGTAAGCAATAAAGAAAATTAACAAAGTCAATTCTTTAAAATGTCTGAGAAATTTAATAAAACTTTAGCTAGACTGATCAAGGAAAAGAGAGAGAACACAAATTGCTAATACCAGGCAAAAATGTGGGATAATTACTACAGATCCTATAGACATGGAAAGGGTATTAAAAAAATATTATGGATAACTTTGTGCCACAAATTCAACAACTCAAGAGTTAGACAAATTCCTTCAAAATATAACTTAGCAAAACTTACTCAAGAAAACAAAATAGAACACCTGAATAATGCTATACCTAATAATAAATTGAATTTACTATTAAATTCTGGTAACAAACAAACAAGCAAAATGCAACTGTAGGCCTAAAAAAGCTTTACTGGCAAATCCTATCAGATATCAAAGGGAAGAAATAATATCCTATCAGACATTAAAAGAGAAATTTAAACCATCTACATGAATTACTTCAGAAAAGAGAAGGAAAAACTTTCCAACTTGTCTTATGAAGCCAGCATCACCAAAACTTGACAAAACGTGATAAAACATTAAAAAATTAGACAAGTTCTCTCATGAACATAGGTGCAAAGCTATTTAAAGATTAACAAACTGAATCAACAGTATAAAAATGGATAAAACAACATGACCAAATAGGTTTTGTTCCCGCCACCATGCAAAGGTGTCTTAACATGTAAAAATCAGTTAATGGTATTTGCCATATTACCACAAAATTTATGAGGAAAAAACACATGATCAGTTTAATAGATGCAAAAAAAGAAATTTATACATTTCAAAACCCATTCATGATTTAAAAAACTCTCAGAAAACTAGGAATGATAGGAATTTCCATAACATGATGAAGGACTCCCACAGAAATCCTACGGTAAACATCATAACTAAAAGAGAAATATTGGCAAGAAACAGCAAAAAAAAAAAAAAATTAGAATATAGCAGAACTGTTTCTACTTGCAGATAATGTAATCACTTACCTAGAAAATAAAAAAAAAAAACCCTAGACTATATAATACATTCGGTCTAATGTATTTAGTGAGATAGTAGGCATAATGTCAATATGCAAAAATCACTTATAGTTGTATATTCTAGCAGCAAATGTGTAAAAGGTATCATTTATAATAGTGTTTATACAACATAAAATATTTTTAAATAAGTTTAACAAAATATGTGAAAAATGTGTACACTGAAAAGTACAAAACAATACTGAGGGAAATTAAAGCAGATCTGAATATATGGAGGGCTATGCCATGCTCGGTTTCTGAAGATATCAACTCATCTTAAATTGATCTATAGATTCAACAAGGCCCTTCCAAAATCCCAGGAGGCTTTTTTTTTTTTTTTGGTAGAAATTTGCAAACTGATTCTAAAATGTATATGGCAATGCAAGGATATCCAAAATAATCTGGAAAAAACAAAATTGGAGGGCTAACATTACTTGATTTCGAGACTTACTATAAACCTACAGTATTCAAGATACGTTGTCTTGACATAAAGATCAATAAATAGATTGATGGAACAGAACAGAGAGATGGAAATACTTCCATTTATACAGTCATTTTATTTTTCAACAAAGGCATCAAATCTTTCCAATAGGGAAAGGATTTTTTTCTATTTTTTATTGTGAAAAAAATAACATTTATTATATTAGTCTTTTTAAAGTGCCATTTCAGTGGCAATGAGCACACAGGTACTGTTGTGTATCCATCACCACCATCTATCTACAGAACTCTTTCTGTCTTGCAAAACTGAAACTCAATACCCTTTAAGCAATGAACTCCTGCTTTCCTCTTTTCCACAGCCCCTGACAACTACCTTCTGTCTCTATGAATTTGATTACTCTAAGTACCTCATGTACATGGAATCAAAGAGACAGAGAGAGAGAGAGAGAGAGAAAGTGTGTGTGTGTATTACATGTGGCTTATCCGTCCATGCATTGATGGATACCTGAATTGCTTCCACATTTTAACTACTGGGAACAATGTTGCTATGAGCATGGGTGTACAAATACACCTTTGAGATCCTGGTTTCAATTTTTTTGAGTATATACCCAGGAGTGCAATTGCTGGACTATATGTAATTCTATCTTTTAATCGTTTGAGGCACAGTCATACCATTACGCACAATGGTCACACTCTTTTGCATTCCCACCAATAGTGGACAAGGGTTCCACCAACGCTTGTTATTTTCCATTTCTTCATTAGTATCTAGAAAGGATTTTTTTTTTAGTTGTCCCCATGGCTAAGATTTAACAGTAACGTAGCAAAGAATACACAGCTGGATTATAAGGGAAAAGACACAGGTGGGGTCTGGAGGAATCCTCATGCCCTTTCCCTCATGCTCTCTCCCTCCTGTAAGGGTACACACACAGCACACACACTCTACCTCCTGCAACGAAAATGCAGCAAATGTGTGTAATGTTTTTGCCCAGGGAAGCTCATAAGAGAGTTGATACGGAAGCCCAAGACGTTTACTGGGGGCTGGGCACATAGGCACCAGAAAGGAAACATTGTAAACAAATGTGCTGGAATGACTCGGCTCCTGTAGAAAAACAAGAAACCCATAGCGAGCCTCCATCCCAACCAATCAGAATATGCAAAATTGATTCAAATGAATCCTTTAACTCCCTCTGAGTGGTCCTGCACATGTCCCCTGGGGGGGGGGGGCGGGGGCTGAGGATCAGAGCAGTGAAGTCACACAGAAATGCTCCACAAGTAAATGGGTAAGTCAATGGCTAAGTCAGACATGGAGGCCAGATGTGGCCATCTTCTTACACCTGTGCTGTTTATTGATCTTTGAGATCCATCTTGAGATTCATCTAATCATCTTTTTCATCACTGAACCTGCAGGGCCCAGCAGCATCTGGTACCCAGTAGACACCCTGTAAATATTTGTCCAAGAGATGCCTGCACGGTCTTTAGAACACCCTGCTGCTTATCTGAACACAGCCCTTACCACAATATGCAGCACATGCCTAGCGACCAACGTGCTTCCCCGGCCACCTCCTCTGCACCAAGCTGGGTTTGCAAGCCTCATGCTTACAAACTGTAGCCAAATTATGAGAGAGAGAGGGGAAAAAAAAGATCATTAAAACACTGCACACTGAACCAAGAGCAATTTTTACCTGGAGAGCTAGTGACAAATGCATTTAAAATAAAATAAAAATATTTTAGTTCAAAATCAACATCATTGTTCCTCTGATTCCATTTAGAGACAGTTTAAAATATTCAGTTTGCTTATCTTTAAAATTAAGAGGGGCCATCAGTTTCCACCAAAGATGCATTACGATTAGTGAAGAGAGAGGCCCTGAAGGAGGATGGGACTGGAAGAAGAAATAGAGAAAAAACATGGAAGGGAGGGCAGGGAGAGACGAAGGCCAATGGCGATAGAATAAGGGTTAGGGAATACTCTATGCATTAAACGATGCACGGAGCGTGGCTTGGTTTTCAGCTATGTAGATGGCCAGAACTGGGTCCTGGTGAGTTCTGAGTCCCCTGTGGTTTGGGATCCCCGATGCTCCTGGGGATGATGCCAGGTTCCCATGAATATGGTATTCTGCCTCTAAAAATGTAGGCTCGGGGTAGAGAAAGGCCTTTGCCTATTTGTGTAGCGGAGCGATTGACATCTCTCAAAATAACACTGCCAAGCACTAAAGGAAACCCCAAAGGAAAAGAACAAAGGAAACAGGGGCACCAGAGCAACTGCAATATTCATAAAACACAGATTCTCTGACTCGGTAAGAACTAAGCATGGGCCCCGCAGGATGACACATACCCAGGGGCTCCTGCTTGGCATCTTGCCTTCTCGGTGCCAGACCTGTCTCTTCACAGCAAACACCACCTTATTTCTTGCCACCCAGGCTGCCTGCAAGAGTCCTTGTCATATTCCCAAGTTGAGGCCGCCGAAACGCTTTATTTAGTTTCCTTGGATAAGTTTGCCCAAGTTTCCTTTTCTTTTTCTGTTATGAGGAAAATGACACTTCCTCCGTCCTCAGCCACCTGGATTGATGGACAGAAGGACACCGTAGGCACTTGTTCAGCCAGAAGCATTTTATGATTTGACTGGGGCTCCTTCTCCATTTGTAGAATTTGTCACTCAAACCTGGATCTTCTGAGAGCTAGACAGAGTCCTATTAACAGTTATATGTGGATGTCAGGCATACATGGATGATTCTGGGCTGGATGTGTGGTCACCCTAGGTACCGACTCAGATACTCCAACCCGAAACTATTATATTACAGCGTGTAATAAAATTAATTACACACAAACACTAACAGGGAGGAGGATGAGAAAGAACAAAAGAGGAAACACTGTAGGTAGTGATCTTTATAGGTACTAAAGTGATTGTTCACAGCTTCTTTTTTTGTTTCTACAGATGTGTATCCTTTGAAATGTTAATTGCTTTATTTCCTTAATTCTAGGAGGAACCCTTGCTGAAATCTGAATGTGTATTACAAGGGATGCCAGAAAGAACTCTCCAGCTGCTAGGAAGACGAATAATTTGTGACAAAGTTATTATTGCCTGTCTGTGTATGAGCTTGGTGGTGTGTAGAAGGCGGATGTGTTCAAATGGACATCTTGGATGAGATATTTACATTGGTGGCAATACTTTTTGAATTTAGATACATACTAACTGCTCAAAATATCCTCAGAAAAGTTGTACCATGGTGTCACAGGATAGCAAAAAGTTACAACAGGCCGACAACGATCTGCACATCCCGGGCACTGCAATTAAAGGCAGTGCAAATCACCAAATATCTTCTATTGATTCTTAGAATTTTCACATCTACCAGAGGTAGATGGTGTCCAGTCATGCTTCGAGAAGATCTGCCACTTGGGTGTCTGTGGTCTATCTGTCAGAAGCTAAGTCTGAGTTTTTAAAAGAAATCTCGTGAGATAATTAGTTCAGTTAAGCAAAAAAACTATGACTCTAACCACAAAGCTAACGCAGATCCAACAGCAGTTTCCTTCCATTTGCCTTGAAATCATGGTGTCACTCGCAAACGTGTTAAAAAGGATGCAATGTGTAACTGCCGACGGACGAAAGATTCCAAAGAATCCCAAAGGTTACGAAGATTTAGACTCGAATTTTGATCACGACATTTAAAATAAGTGGTGTGTATGTGAGTAAATTAATGCTGTTGATTAAGGTCTTTAAAGTTAGTTTGCACATAAATAGAAGTACACTTCCTCTACACCAGAAACTGCCCTCAAACACTATAATTGAATCAATGGTCCATTTCATAACTGAATCTGTCTTGAAGTTAAGGAAATGCATTTGCCAATTCCACAACTCCTGTCATCCTGGCCTGTGGAGGCTCTATCATCAAGTTGTTAACCCAGGTTGCCTACTCTGGTGGGAATCATTCAAGACACAAGAGTAGTAATTAGGACCATCTAATTTCCAGAACCAAGAGAAATCTGACCAAGAGCCAGGTTTAGCTCTGAGGTAAAAAATCTGTATTCCTGGTATTGGTATACATTTTAAGGAGAGATGCCAGTGGTTAAAGATGTTTAAACTAAGAAAAAATATAATATCTGACAGCAACACCACTGCAGAACAAAATACAATAACTTAATTTTCACAGCATTCATGTCATATCAATACAGCAGTTTAAAACATTAGCCCAATGTGAATTATTGAGTGGCTACTGGAATATGTAACATTCGAGGTAAATGTCAGGTGAGAAAAGACTGTTCTTTAACCCTGAGTAAACTTAGCCTCAAAGTAAAACAAAGCATTCATCGACCATGCTCCTTAGATTATTATTATTACTGTTTTAATTTTGCGTCTCACATGGAAAAGTTAGAATCTGCCAGCCCACTCAAACACCTGAGGGGAATGGCCAAAACACGTCATCTAAAGGCATAATCATTCTTGTGATAGTACCGCTTCCTATTTTTCTATTGTTTTACAGAATATCTACGAACCATTTGTGTCGAGATTATGGACAAGTTATTCTCTCCAACTTGCCATAAAGGCAAAAACTGATTTCAAATGAAATTAATGTACCATTTCCTTGTTACGTAAATAACTGGACTGAAACATGTGTTGCTCTGTCCTATGTTAGCGTTAGCGATCGAACTAAATTAAACAGTATTGTAGATTTATAAATAATTTCCTACAGGTGTGCTGATGGACACACCAGAAATGTTCCTTGCAACTGATTTCGGATGGCATTTGGGGATTTTGAGACACGTGTGGTATGTTTTTCAAATGTACTTGAAATTCTGATTTTGCTTTTTACGGTGTTAAAAAAACGAAACGATTTGAGTGTATCAATGGTTTCAACAATGTGCTGACAATCCAGAAGTGATTACATCATAGTTGAAGGGAAAAATGAAATGGAATTGGCCTAGAACCAAAAGTAAAAGCAGCGAGGCATTCCTGAGGCATGGTGATGGGAATGTGGGAAGGGATGGAGAAATATGGAAACGGGTGGGTGGAAGGCATGTACTGACTTTATTTTCTGAACCGAAAATCAAAGCACAAGGTCTGAGACTCCAAATATATCAATGAGAAAAAGGATAAAAAATTGTGACTGCCCCAGAAAGTCCCAAAATCATTGCCCCAGGACTACATAAAGAGGTAGTGAAACGTTGACAATGGTGGTAATAGAGGGGAGAAAACTACAAAAAGAAACCAATTATTATAAAGCGAATTATATTTTTCAAACCTATCTCTGTTTTCTTCAAATTATTACTAGTTATACAGGCAAAATGTGTCGGCATGAAAAAAATGTGTTATGTTAACTGTTCCTTCTGAGTACATTTATTATGCTCAATCTGCATTTACACATCAAGAAATATTTTGCACTAAAAGCAAGGAACAACTTAGTCTCCAGAATAAACTCTTTTCTTTATAGAAATAAAAGACAAGCTTCTTATCACCCACCTCTAGGTACTATCCCTCCTAATAAACAAAACTCCAAATCAACCTCCCTCAAAAAAAGAAAGAAAGAAAAAAAAAAAAAAAACAGAACAAAAAGCCAGAACAATATCCCAGCCAATCATTCAAAAACTACAAAACATGCTCTGAAGAAGAGAACAGAATGGGTAACATGTCTGGAAATATATTCCATTCTTCCATGGGAATGCCGCTTATGAAATCTTTTCAGGAAGTCTTGAAATATCTCATTTTAATGTCTCCCATTTCATTCTTTTCCAACCTGGGACAAACCACCTCATCACCAATATTTCATCAATATCAAACAAAAGCAGGCGTGGTAGCAAAATTTCATTATTGAACATTAGGCACACTTCCAACGTGAATAAATGATCACATTTTGAAGAAAACAAAAAAGCGCTTATAGAATTTTCAGATATATTTGTCAGTTTGTAACAGGATTCCCTGGAGCGTCAAAAAATCTCTAGAGGATTTAAACTTTATATATGCATCACGAACGCTTGGTTGAGACACAACTGATCAGCAATGCAACCCTGGCCTGAAAGTGTATAGAATACCTATATACCCACTGTACCTATATATTGTACCTAGCTACAAGCATGGGTAGAGTTCTGAAGGCTATGGCAGGAGGTCAGAGAATCATGAATACAAAATAGCCCAAGAAAAAGAAAAAAAATTACTACTCAACTCAAGCCTTTACCACAATTTCGCTCATGGCCAAAGGTGATAAACGGAAGATAAAGAACCATATAACTCACCAACATGACCAGCTATCTGGGGAGAAGGACCTGTGGAAAATCCAAGTGCTCTCAACGACAGATCTGTAAAGACAAAGCGGAGAAGAGTGTCGTCACTCTTGTGGAAGTAGAGATATTTGTGAGCAAGGGACATAGTTGACCATATTCTGATAGAAATGTATTACAAGGCAGGCTTGGGTGTGGGGTGGGAAGGAAAGAGAGGGTGCATAGTTGAATCACCTTGCTTCTACTTCTTCAGCTACAACTCCATATGTCTCTTGTACAGCTCTTCCTTCTGACCTGCACATTGAGCCCTCAACCAGAACCAGCAAAGTTTTAATGAAAACCCTCTAATGTACCATTAAATGCATCTTGCTGGTCTTTCTAAAGTGTAGATCTCATCAAGTTACTTCGCTGCTTAAAATAGCTTCCCACTTTGAGGGTCAAGGCAAAACTGCTTACCAGGTTAACAGGGCTCTTCAGGAGCAAATTCCAGGCTCTGTGCCTTCTGAACTTGCTCTCTTCTTCCTGGCCTTACTAATTCATTTGCATCTCTAGAAAATTACTCACTCACCCTCATCCACAGGCCTTTGAGTATGGGGACCCCTCTGTCTTCCCAGTTCCCATAAGACATGCCTTCCCAGTTCCCATAAGACCTCTCAACAACCTGACTCCATTCATGCTCAGGAATCATTCAGCAACCATCTTCTCTGAAAAGCCCCTAATGACCACTATGCCTGATTCAGGTGCATGCCCACCGTGTTCTTACAGCATCTTACTTCTAATTCTACCTTACCATTAATAGCTCGGGTTGTGAAATTTTACCAAAGAATCTGGTCTTTATAGTTTTGTATTGTTATGTACCTTATTTATTGCTATACCGTCAGTACCTTGTAGACTTCCTTGCATATGCTCAGTAAGTAAGTGCTCAGTAAATGTCTGATGAATAACAATATCGACTGAATAAGACTATGATAGAAGAATTTACTATTTATTAAGCATTTATATACTAAGCACTGGGTTAAATTTATTGTAAATATTTGCTTTCCATTCATCTTGCCTGGATTCTGTCTTCATAGGGTGCAAATGGCTTGTCTTCATTTTTGAAATCTATTCGGTTCTCAAGACCATTTATTATTCAGCCTTCTGGCTTGGGTTTCTGGTGTCTAATTGCCAAAAATTAGTGTTTGCCTGATGAGACCTGTCTTGGTGGACTTTCTTGAACTTGTCTCTTTACTCATGTGACTACAGAGGTCTGCCAAAACTCTTATTAGTTTTGAATGAGGCTTTCAGCTCCTTTTTGTTATGATAAGAGCTTTGAAGTTATAAAAGGCCAATAAGCTATTTGGTTTAGTTAAGCCATTTGGTTTAGTTTAGGAGGCTGGCAAACTACAGCCCATGGGCTAAATCCAGCCCTGTTTTGATAAAATTTTACTGGCACACAGCCTGTTTTGATAAAGTTTTATTGGCACACAGCCATATCCATTTTGTTTACATATGGTCTATGGCTGCTTTGGTGCTACAACAGCAGAGTTGAGTGGTTGGAACAGAGACCGTATGACCTGCAAAGCCTAAAATATTTACTATCTGGACATTTATATTAAAATTTTGTCAACGCCTCATTTAGATCATCTTCTTATCTAAAGATGGCACTTCCCTTTATGACATTCTTGACAGATGGTTATTCAGTCCTTTCACTGAAGAATTTTTAACTCTTGAAAAAGCTCATTTAATTATTTGCTGGAAGATCAAATACAGAAAGATCTCTCTTGTGTTAAATTGAATCTATATGCTACAAAGGCATTGAACATGACAAGAAGGAAAATCCACAATGTTAACTTTCTTTGGTCACTTGTATATTTGAATTATAGACTTTTTCTCCTACTTATTACTTTTCTCGACTTTTTACATTTTTCTTTAATAAGTGCACACTGCTTCTGTAAATGTAAAATATTAAAAATAAACACTTTTACCTATATCTCCTAGATCTGTCTAGTCATATGAGTTCATTATGGAGGTGATATAAACTTTCCCATGAATTTCTCTGGAAAGGGAGATTGTAAATTCAATACAAGGGTGAAAGGAAAATGTGGTAGCCCAAACAGGAGTGTCAGGGGAAGCACATAGCTTATGAATTGTGTTGGTGGCTTTAGTGGATTTGGAATAAGAAAGTAATGAGGTTAAATAGGACATTGAAAATTACCTTACGAAAAAAGAATCAAGTGACAGTCTTCTCATTGGACTTTTTGCCTTAATCTGCTTTTCTCAAAGCTCTTAAGACCACCAAACCTCAGGGCTAGAAGGAACTTTAAAGGTCTTTGGCCTTCCTGGTATAGTGCTTCAGATTCTTCAACATTCCCATCTCTGCAGAACCATACTGCACATGTCCAATCGTAGAGCACTTATGTGCATATCTCACTCTTGAAGTACACAAAATTCTATGATCTCTTACGTTAAGTTTGATCCTCCAGCACTTTCCATTTATTGGTCCTAATTCTTTCCCATGTGACCCTACAAACTATTCTACTCCCTTTTTTCCACAGCAACTCTCGTTCAAATCCCTGAGTTTCCTCCTCTGCCAGTTAAACATCCCCAGCTCCCCCAGTATTTCTCATGTGACACTATTTCTGGTTCCCTCACCAGCCTTTGGGCCTTCTCTGAATATACTCCAGTTGGTTCCTGTTTCAAGTGTGGTTTTGCCCCAAGTCAGGGTGGCACCATGACCTTCCCACTTTGATCTGAATCACTTTACCATATTATCTGTAGGAAAGACCATGAATTTATATGATCATTTTTTTATATTAGATATTTAGGATTTTTCTATATTTGTCCTATTATAAATGGTGCCACCTTAAGATTGCTTTTCCCCCATGTCTTCCTCATACTTAGTACTGTCTCAAAGATTTGCTTCCCAGAAATTATTCCTTGTCAATAAATACTTTCTGATTGAAGATATGTAAGGTAATATAAGGCTATTTTATTTTATTTTATTTTATTTAATATATGAAATTTATTGTGAAATTGGTTTACATACAACACCCAGTGCTCATCCCAAAAGATGCCGTCTTCAATACCCATCACCTACCCTCCCCTCCCTCCCACCCCCCATCAACCCTTAGTTTGTTCTCAGTTTTTAAGAGTCTCTTATGCTTTAGCTTTCTCCCACTCTAACCTCTTTTTTTTTCCTTCCCCTCCCCCATGGGTTTCTGTTAAGTTTCTCAGGATCCACATAGGAGTGAAAACATATAGTATCTGTCTTTCTCTGTATGGCTTATTTCACTTAGCATAACACTCTCCAGTTCCATTCATGTTGCTACAAAGGGCCATATTTCATTCTTTCTCATTGCCATGTAGTACTCCATTGTGTATATAAACCACAATTTCTTTACCCATTCATCAGTTGATGGACATTTTAGGCTCTTTCCAGACTTTGGATATTGTTGATAGTGCTGCTATAAACATGGGGGTGCATGTGCCCTTTGAAACAGCATACCTGTATCCCTTGGGTAAATTCCTAGCAATGCTACTGCTGGGTCATACGGTAGGTCTATTTTTAATTTTTTGAGGAACCTCCACACTGTTTTCCAGAGTGGCTGCACCAGTTTGCATTCCCACCAACAGTGCAAGAGGGTTCCCTTTTCTCTACATATAAGGGAATTTTAAAGATCACTGAACCCAATCTCCCATTTTTAAACAAATGCATTTGACTGAGAACAAACAGCAACTTACCAGAGGAACTCATGCACCAAAGTTCAAATTAAAAGATGTTTTTATCACTTCCCTCTTCTATTCCCAGCCCCTCCTAAAACAACCATCTATGTCCACTTAACAAGGCACATGAATTCCGGGTGAGTAAAAAGTATACCTTACAATGAGACACAGCGATTTAAAAAAAAAAAAAATGAAGAAATTATACAAAACAACAAAATCCACCCTAGAGGATATATTTGGAAAACATTTCATTTTCAATATCTGGATTTCTAATAGGAAATAATCAGAAGGGTATGATTTTTAGAATATGAAGGTTTCTATACAGAGAATGATGTTTAATTATTTAGAGCTCATGGAATTGCTCATCTTTTTCAAGCTTTCCTGTATAAGAAAGGCTCTTTCATTATAAACGTGTATATATACACATAGCTTCTTGGATTCTGTACAGGATTTGCCTCAGAAGCTTTAAAAAGACCTCCAAGCACTAGTGCCATTTCTCAAATCCTAGATACTGACAATGCTTATCCAGTGCTCGCTTGGAGGCAGATAATTTTTACGTGCCAATCAGGCAGAGAATATCCTCCAGCGCTGTCTCTGATATGTTAACTTTGGAAATACTTTTCCTCATCTGTTTTCTTCATTTCTCACTCTCCTTCTTGTACCAGTAAGGGGGTATAATGAACAACACTTTTCCCTTGAGTTTTATGCGTCCTTTAACAGTAGATCTCCCATTCCACTGACTGCCAGGCACCATGGGGGGCATTAAGGACACAGATGTAAACAGAGAGATGTGGTCCCTGCCCTCATGGTTTTCACCATGCAAAGTCTCCTTTGTAAGTGCTGCCAAAACACTTACTATGATCTTTAAATCTCTGATTCTGGCTTTACCATCCTCAATGCCAGAAAGACAGCTGAGAAAATAGATAATGAGGGGAAAGTAGCAGAACTATTTCAGAATCTCGTCAGTTTACAGTTATCTCTATTTAAGCCCCCCCCCCCCCCCTTCCAGAATAGACCTCTGACAGCGATTCTGAAGAAAGACATTACCTTCCTGGCCACAGTTGCTTGGACCAGTGCTACCATCTTGTTACTCAGAATACTTCCCCAAGAAGTTTGGGAGTTGGATCAAGAGAATTACTTTCTGTTTTTGTTTCTGTTTTTTTGTTTTGTTTTGTTTTGCTTTGTTTTGTTCTGTTTTTTGGTAGCTAAATTGTAAGGTGTACATTTGGGACCTGGAAATGGACACTTGGGACTTTTTCTTGTGGACCAGAGACCAAAAAAGCCAATCTCCAGAGGGAGAAGAATTAAATACCATACAGAGAGGGACAAAGATGAGAGATGGAGAGAGTCAGCTTCATCTGCATTCCTGACCTTGTGTTTTAGGAGACGATGTTTTTCTCTTGTAATAAATCCCACTTTTTTGCTTAAGCTACTTCAGGGTGATTTCTATAACTTAAAATAAGTGGCTGAACTAATATGTTGGGAGTGGGAAGGTGGAGGAGGTGCCACCTCAACAAATCCAAGTATAATGGTCCTATAGTAACTACACTTACTGTAGGAAACATTGCTAGGCAGTAGTTGTAAGAGAAAGAGTTATATGCCCAAATTTGATGTAAGTTAAAAGGAAACATGAAAATGAGAGATAATAAAAATTCAGGGCCACCAGAATTTCAGAGTTAGCACAGTCTTCTTAATCAGAGAGAGAGAGAAAGAGCCTTGGAGATGTAAATTAAAGAATAAAAATAGAGATGAATTTTAGGTATAATCGTTCAAGATATAGCATTAAATACTGCTCTTGCATTTGAAGTAATGAGACTGGTTGTTTTAACATGAAGACCCAAATTTAAACATAAAAATCATCCCTGGCTCATTAAAATGGTCACCTAAAAATGAAGAATGGTTATTCTCATAAAGCTATGTAAATCAATTCTGGAATGCTAGTTGTTCAGATCACATGGTATACAGCTAAAGAGTACATTAGACAGATTCTGGCTGGCTTCACAATTTCCAGCTCTGTGACATCAGGAAAGTCACTGAACCTTATATAGGCTTTACGTTTCCATTGACAAAATAATGTAATATATATGCAACTTCAAGTATTTCAAAGAAAACAAATGAGATAGTGTAGATACCATACGGCCTGGCATAAAACCTGTCACTTAATATATATTGTTTCTCTTTCTTTTTGGCTTTTGATGATGCATTTATGTTTTTGGTCAAACCAAAAGGCATTTGGAAGAAAGGTGAGCAAATATGGACAAGGTGAGAAATAGTGTGTAAAATAAGGAGAGATTTTCCAACAAATATTTATTTAGCGCCTAATGTTTGCTGGATCCAGTGCCAAACTATCAGATAATGAGACATATTAACTTGTCTCATATTAACTTTACAAACATAAACTTTGATTTTCTTAGTAACAATTGACATTCCAAATGAGAACACAGCTTTCAACAGAACACAACTATTTCACAGAAACTGGGGCCAATGGATTCTTATTCCAATGTCACGTGTCCTTAAATGGGTAGACATATAAATAAACAAACAAGCCCTCCCCTAGCACGCAATGTTATGATTGACTACTTTTCTAAAGGTCTAGAAGGATTATAAGCTTTGGGTTTTTGTTTTGTCCTGTTTTTAAAAATAATTTATTGTCAAGTTAGCTAACATACAGTGCATACAGTGTGCTCTTAGCTTTGGGAGTAGATTCCTGTGATTTGTCACTTACATACAACACCCAGTGCTCATCCCAACAAGTGCCCTCCTCAATGCCCATCACTCATTTTCCCCTCCCCCCTGCACATAAACCCTCAGTTTATTCTCTGTATTTAAGAGTCCTTTATGGTTTGCCTCCCTCTCTGTTTGTAACTATTTTTTGCCCTTCCCTTCTCACATAGTGTTCTGTTAAGTTTCTCAAATTCCACATATTTTATCTGTCCTTCTCTGACTTATTTAACTTAGCATAATACCCTCCAGTTCCATCCATGTTGTTACAAATGGCAAGATTTCATTCTTTTTCATTGCTATGTAATATTCCATTATATATACGTGTGTGTGTGTGTGTGTGTGTGTGTGTGTGTGTGTGTTGGGGGGAGACAGTATAATTCAATTACAGGCATTTATTTACTTATTCCATGCTTACCAAATGGGAAGACCAAGTTACAGGAGAGTACTACACGGGAGGAATCACCAACCTAGTCTTGGAACTTAGGGAGAATTAAAATTAGTATTAAATGTTGGGAGGTAACATTTCAGATGAGAGAATGGATGAGTAGTAGTTGGCCAACTGAAGAAAGGAAATCCCAAAGAGATGGCACAACATATGCATAGTTGGCTATTAGGGGGAATATGGCATATTTGGGGGAGTGACAAGGAGTCCAGCATGGCTATGGCCTGGGCAAAGAGGGGCTTTGTAAACTATGCTAAGGGGTGAGTACTTTTTCCAAAGAATAGCAGAAACAATTGAGAGAAGCTGGGAGAGCAGTTCAAGGGTTGCTTCATGCAGTTCCGGTGAGAGATGACAGCAGTGCGATGGCCGTGAGGGTAGAGAGAAATGGACAGATTAAGAGATAATTAGGAAGTAAGCATTTTAAGTCTATCTTTGTTTTATAGATGGTTGAGGTCATATTTTCTCTGTGGTTTGGATCCTTCATTATAGGACTCGGTATAGCCCAAGTGCTTAACGTAAGAGTCATAATCATTATGTTGGTGCTAAACTATTGTCATCACTTATGAATGTTGGGCAGGGTCTGGCCTTTAGCTATGGTGTGATATTATCCCGATACCCCATGTAGCCTGGGGGATGTTTTATTTATTTTTATTTTTTTAGCTTGTCAACACCCAAGGTCAGGGACCCCATCTGCTTTGCTTCCATGAAGCTATGAAACCACAGCACAACTAATGCAACACAATAGAGCAAAGAGTGACCCCAATTTTTCCATTGGTCTGAAAGCCCTGAGGTCAGCTCTTCTCAGGACTCTCAGGGATCAAGCTATAACAGGGTGGGGAACCTCTGCACTTCGGCTCCACCTCTGCCACATGCATGCCGCGGTTAAATGTGCAATTTTAAGAGACACAGAACTGAATTCAGAAAGTGGCTGC
This sequence comes from Lynx canadensis, assembly GCF_007474595.2. Classification (NCBI taxonomy): domain Eukaryota; kingdom Metazoa; phylum Chordata; class Mammalia; order Carnivora; family Felidae; genus Lynx; species Lynx canadensis. Next base: position 52,866,540 of record NC_044312.2, on the reverse strand, counting down.
TGCAGCTGTGGGAATTTGATCCTGTGACTTGGGAGTCTGTGGGTGGTAGACATGGATGATCTCTGATCCGAGTCTAGTCTATGTGATCTTGCAGCCCCAGGGATATGGATTCCTGTCCTTGTCCCAGCTCCTCAAGGTATGAATATATACCTACATTATTTGTTTTCCTCATTTTCTATTCCTCCTTACTCTCAATAGAATGTAAGTTGTATGTGAGGAGGGGTTTTATCTATTTTATTACCATATCCCCAGTACGTGGCACAGGATAGGTGATCAATTAATATGTGTCAACTAACCTAATTATGTGAATGAGCCTGGGGCAAATTATTTGAGATTAGGCTTCAGGTTTATTCACATTTCAAATGGGACTAATCATATATATTTCATACCACTTTTGGGGCTCTTTTCAAGCTAAAATGAAGAACAGAAGGCCATAAATTTGATGTTCAGCAGACATATTTTGTCTTTTAGCTTGTTTATTATGTGTTTCTGTCTGTCTATCCATCCATCCATCCATCCATCCATCTGTCCGTCTGTCCATCCATGCATCCATCCACAAATCCATCTATCCACCCATCACTTTAATTTACACCTACTATATGCCTCGTAGAGCACCTACCACTATTCCATACCAAGGATTATACTGCATGTAGTGCTTAGACACTACATTGACCATCTCTGAGGTATACATCAGTAATTCAGTGTGCTTGTCTATATTTCCTTTTTGTAAATGAGAAAGCTGAGGCTCAGCAAGTTTACCCAGATAGAAAGTGGGAGAGCAGGGATTCACATTCTAGGACTGTCCAGTTGGCTGTTGACTCCTGGCTTTTCTATTTCCTCTCTAGAGTTTTCTTATCTGTGGAATAGGCACTAAAATGCCTACTTCCCAGGATACTATTCACGTGCCTGCCATATACACAGTAAATAATGTAAAGTACCTAATAGTGCCTCACCATTGCTGCTGTTTACAGGTATTCCCATAGGGATCTCTGAATGGTGGGCCTTATGGAAAATCACATTTAGCCCCACCCCCCCTTTTTTTTTTGATTACCCTGTCATTCATTATGTGTGGCCATTTCAGCAGAAAACCCACAAATGTCATCATCCACTTCTACTGATTGCTGGTGGACGGTGCCATCCAGACGCCTGTCTCTGAGCTTCAAAGAGCCTTCCCAGCTCTGTTTACTCTCCTTTCCTGGGTAAACTCTCATTCCCGCATTTAGACAGTACTCTTTTTGGGTAAGTTCCAGATATTTCTTTAGGGCCTCTCATCAGTCACTTCCTACTTAATTCTCTAAAAAACCTTCTTTTGATGAATCCTTTTAGTAAACAAAACACAATTTGATAGGAATAGCAAAAGTATTGGCCTTTGTATTGTTTTATAGAAACAATATTAAATCCTAAAAAGAGTATAAATATTTCATTCCCCCTATTATATGTGGCACTTTAGGGTAGTTTTTTGAATACCAGGGTCTTGTTGAGTTATTTAGAGGGGACTTTTGACACAGGGAAAAGACAAACAGGCCCATATTCAACCCCAGCTCCTATTTTTAGAGTAGCATACTGTGTGACTGTGTCCGGCCTTCAGTAAGGCCTCCTTGGCAGCTGACTTTATTTCTGTTTGCTTCTGATCCTTCACTGCACGAAGAGTGCTACCTGAGCATTTTTGTGGCTAATTCCACAAAATTATCTTGGGGACATCTTGGGGAAGTAGAGGCTGAGAAATAACAGTTTCTTGATGTTGGCAACCAGCCAGGCAAAGGCAAAGGTACTTTACATGTATTGTATAGTATTCATTTCTTATAACTCTGCAAGGCCCAAGTCCCCATTTTGATTTTTTTTTTTTTTTTCAACGTTTATTTATTTTTGGGACAGAGAGAGACAGAGCATGAACGGGGGAGGGGCAGAGAGAGAGGGAGACACAGAATCGGAAACAGGCTCCAGGCTCCGAGCCATCAGCCCAGAGCCCGACGCGGGGCTCGAACTCACGGACCGCGAGATCGTGACCTGGCTGAAGTCGGACGCTTAACCGACTGCGCCACCCAGGTGCCCCCCAAGTCCCCATTTTGTAGATGAAGAACCTGATGCTTGGAGACATAACATAATTTGTCCACATGACACGGGACAGGAGGTGGAAACTCCAAGTCTCTCTGACTCCAAAGTCGCTGCCCTTTCCATGTCCATCTCCATGCTTACTAAGGCCCGTTTTTACTTCTCTGCCTTGTAGCATTTGTGTGTGTGGCTTTTAGAATCCTTTGAAAGTGAAAATAATGTTTTGCTTTTCTCTCTTTATTTTTTTTCTCTTCTCCTCTAGGGCCTAGTGCAATATGAATGCTCAACACATGCTTCTTTTCAAACATACGTGAACATGCTTTGCCTTAATTATGAACTATTAACTCCATATGCCGGACACAGAAATCAGACTTATTCATCTTGTATCTTTTCTGTTGGTTTTTGTGGCCATCCACACTCAGAACTGTCTTATAGATTTTGCCCTTGAAAAATGGAACTTTTTATTCCTTTAGTTATGAGAGCACAATAAAAATCCCCAAACTAATAATGCTTTGATTTTTTTTCTTACTTGCCTTTTTTGAACTTCTATTACTTATATAAAAATGGCAAACTGCCTTTTTTATTGCTTCAAATTACTTTTGCTAAAATACTTCTGTGCTGCCAAGTTTCAACCTGAAACCAATGTTCATATCCAAGTCACAAATAAGAATGAGGAATATGCTTGAGTCCTTTCCTCCTCCTCTCCTTTTCAGCACCTCAACCCTAGCTTTCCTCAATGGTAAAACTATACTTCTGTTAATATTTAGAGACACTGAAATAAAAGTATTTCTTCCTGATAATTGCATCTGAAAGGAGTTTTGCCCTGCCTCTATTTCTATGGATTCCAGTGAAAGCCAAAGAAAAAAAAATAAAACAAGACTGTGATATATTCATAAGGAAGAAGAGGTCTAGTGACATGCATGGCCCTGGCAAGATCAGGGGCACTGGTCACAGTACAATGCTTTGGTGACTCAATTCTCCCTCCTTGAAACAGAAATAATCCTCAGTAAGCAGAAATATGGATTGGAGACAAAATGGCGATCTCATGGAGATAATCAAGCTATCACAATAACGGATGGAGTTTTTTCCACCTCAGAAACAAACAAAATCCTTATCTTGTTAAGGATTATTCCTTTTCTTCTATGCTGGGAGGGTGCATGTATGAAGAGTACCCATTTCTTGGAGTGTCCTACTCCTTCCAATTTGGAAGGCAATAGAAAAACTATGGTGGGCCCAAGGAAGGAAAATGCAACACTTAGTTGTGCCCCTATTCTAGGCTGCATATTGAAAGGATATTAGATGTCCTTATTATCTTCTTCCCCAGAAATTCTTACCAAGATTGCCAGAATGGAATGTGAGATAAAGCCTTGGGCTAAAACCTTGGGGTGGGGGGAGGAGGGAGTAGGTGGGTATAGTTCATTTAGGCATATACAAGAACCAAGCATGGTTGCAGAAGGTGGATAGAAAGGGATGTATCTTGGCCATCTCTTCTTTGGAGAATATAACTAACAACTTCATTTCATTGGCTCTTGCTTTCTTCATCTGTAAGAAAGACATAGGTGTTGATGTTTCAGGATAAATAAATTGGGACAAATAGATGTGAAATTGCTTTGATAAAGCTATACTGATCTGGTGTCAAATCGCTAGGGCTTCAATCCTAGCTCTGTCCCTTAATGAGTGTACCTTTGGACAAGTTACTTAACCTCTCTGACTTCATTTCCCTGTCAAAGATTCTAGAATTGTGCGTATTACATGAGTTAATAAACATAAAGCACTCAGAAGTCTGTTCAACCTATAGGAAACATTCAGCACCATTAGCTCTATTGTTGTGTAAGTCCAGGCTGGTTAAATAGCATATGCTAAGATAGTAGTTTCAATGACTCAGGGATAATCAAGACTTACATGGGATAATAGAGACTTTTCTATGTATGCTTAGTAGGAACATGAGTTCTGATTTTTTAAATTCTTTTTAAACAAAATTTTTAACGTTTATTTACTTTTGAGAGACAGAGACAGAGTGTGAGCGGGGGAGGGGCAGAGAGCAAGAGGGAGACACAGAATCCAAAGCAGGCTCCAGGCTCTGGGCTGTCCGCCCAGAGCCCAAGGTGGGGCTCGAACTCACAAACCATGAGATCATGACCTGAGCTGAAGTCGGACACTCAACCAACTGAGCCACCTAGGCACCCCCTGACTTTTTTTATTCTTTCAACAAACATTTATATGAGCATCAACTATGCCAGTCTGAGTTAGGTACTGAAGATCTATAGACACATGAGACACAGCCTCTGCCCACAAGGGATTCTGCATCTAAAGGGAGAGGCAGATGGACAAACTGGAATAATGGTAGAGATTCCTGGTTATAGCAACACAGCAAAGAAAGCATCTGACTCAACCTTCTCAGGGTCTGGAAAAGTTTTGGAGAGGACATAATGCTTGAGTAGTGGCCTGAAGGCATTTCTGGGGAGACAGTATTCCAGGCAAGGGGAATTGTAGGTACAAAGGGCTAAGAGTGAGGAAAAGCATGGTGTGTGTGTGCTTGGGGTGGGGGAGAACAAAAGGCTGGAGGAGGAGGAAAAGATGGCGGAGGGGAAGGGAAAGAGATTTCCCGTGGTCACCCCAGCTACTAAAGTCTTGACCTCCAACTCCATCCCCAGAGAATTCTGGTCTCTTCAAGAATCCCAGACCACCCAGGAGGAAGGTGGAATGGGGGTGGGGAAGATAGTAATGTTCCTCTCACTCTGCTTCCCTTAACTTCCCTAAGACATACCCCTGGATCTTCATTTGTCATCTCTTCCCACCCTACTCTCTGTTGTCCACACTGAGCTTCATCCACCCTCAGGGGCATTCACTGAACTTCCTGGCCCAGTGTCTTTGTATACACGTTGTACTCTCTGCTTGTAGCACTCTTCTCCCTCTCTATCTCCTGAGCTAGTTCATTTGTGCTCATCTTTCAGATGTCTCTCAGATATTACTTCCTTTCAGGAGCAGGAATCCTTCCTCTATGCTTTCATGGACCCTTCCCTACCTAACCTAGCATTTGTCTTTGAGCTTTACTACTCTGTCCTCAGCTCTTAGCATGTGTCCTGGAACATGGTAGGTGCTTTGTGAATATGTGTTCAATGAAAACATTAGAGGCACAAAGGACTGTCCTTACAGACATCCTCTACCATTTCCCCTTCCTAACTGGCCATATGCAGTTGGTCACCAAGCTTTATTCTCTTAATGTCACTCCCTTGTCTCTATACTTTTCTCTTGGCCTGGATTACTGCCTGAACCTCCTCATGTCTCCAAAGGGAGACACTTTGGATCCTAATGACTTAGAGTCATTCTGTGGCTCCTTATTGCCCTGAATTAATATCCAGCATCCTTGGTTAGCAGTCAAAGTCCTTCCCATTGTATTACTTAGGGCTCCAGGTCAGTCCTCTAAGACTGAGGTCTTCAAGACCTTGCCCTACATCTCTCAGTGTCTAACATCCAGCAGAGCAACTGGAACACATGTTTGTGTTCAGCAAATGTTTGTGTAAAGAATGAGCCAGTAATATAAATCTAGTGTAGGAAAATATTGTTTTATGTGTTTGGAAAACATATGATAAAAAGGTCTTCAGCAGGGCACTTGGTTTTAAGGGAAATGTCCCAACAAGAAAACAGAGTTAAATTCAGCACAGCTGACTGCCTAATAATGCCATTCGAGGATACAAATGAAATTAACTTCTCTTGTCACATTTACTAACAGGGCTGGTGAGCAGACGCTCAGGGAGGCTGTCGTCCATGGTTATAGAGAATGCTCCTGCAATGGAAACCACCCACTGCTAAACCCAAGGCATGCTGAACTCCTAAAGTTTATTCCTTCCTTGCTGACCAGCTGGCATTCTGTGACTTTTTCTTTGGGAGTGTAACATTTCTTTCCCTGCTCTCTTTTCTCTGTTCCTTTCTCCTGCACTGTGACCTGTACTCAATTCTTTTGCAAAAGATATGGTCTTGGCAAATGACTTAATTCTTCTGAAAATAATTTCTTCCTTTGAAAATCATCTCCTTCCTTACTCTTCCTATGATGAGTTATTATCCCTTCTAGCAGCAGGGATAATATGGAGAGCTAACATTTGTCCATTGCATACTCTATGCCAGGCACTTCCCTTAGTACTTTTATAGAGATTCTCTTTTAAAGAGGTAACTATATGCCCCTTAATTCTTAGCATGATGCCTAGCATAGAATCAATTCTCAATAAATGTTAGTAACTATTATAATTTTTTCTCATTTAATCCTACCAACCATTTTTACCTTCATATTTTTTGTGTGCTTTAACTGATGAGGAGTCTGAGGCTTTCAGAGGTTAATGATATTTAAGGATGAATGTGGGATCCACCGCCAAGAAGTCTGTCTGCTAAGGCCATGTAACATAGCAGCTATAAAATCACTCTATGAGGGGCACCTGGGTGGCTAAGTCAGCTAAGCATCTGACTCTTGATATTAGCTCAGGTCACGATCTCGCGGTCATGAGATTGAGTCCTGCATTGGTCTCTGTGCTGAGTGCGAAGCCTGCTTGGGATTCTCTTTCACCCCCTCTCTCTGCTCCCCTGCCTCTCTCTTCAATAAATAAACTTAAAAAATAAAATAAAATAAAATCACTCTGTGAGACGTAGGACTCTGCACAGATGTTAGTTGTTATCACCACATTCAGGAGGTGAAGTAGGTAAGAGGTCAGTACCTGTAGAGGAAAGTGAAGTACTTTCATAAAATGGGGACACGATTGTCATCAAATGGGAAATTTTTGTCTTAGATTGGAGGAATTGTGTGTATGTGTGTCTAGAAACATTTTTAAAAGATGTTTTCTAAGACCCCCAAAGCCTAAAATCTTTAGAATAGAAGGCAGCCAAAGGGTCTTCTGAACTAATGGACATCTCCAGTGTTCAGGCTTTCTTTTGGGATCAAGAGGTTTCTCCAGATGTGGGAGAGGATGTGGGAGGAGACAAGCAAGGAAGGGTTTCTTCTCTGTAACCTCCACCAGTCCTTCTGGGTCCTGTGAAGTATGTGAAGCAGGAATACTCTCCATTTTACAAACGCACAAACTGACAATCAAGAGACCAAGTGACCTGCCTGAAGCCTTCCTATTTACAGCTTTCGTGTTTCTGGCCAAAAGTTTTCTGACCTCCAATACTATACTCCTGTGGAATAAAGCGCTTAACAATTCCAATCCTCAAAGGGTCACATCGACTATATCCAATATTTTCTGGGGACATCAGAGCACTGAATAGGTTCTCAGGAAATCCAGGTCTGAGTGTTCTCTCTCATAACTTTCTCCATGATCTCAGTCAGGCATCTCTGTGGCTCTCTTTCGTCATCTGTGGGCCAGATGATGGTGATTCCCAGCTTGAGAACAGGATTATACCAATGTTAAAACATGCTTTTAGGCACATATTGGTGGACATTAACACTTGTAACTTACAAATAATAAAGTTCAAGTAGATGTCTTTTGGTTCAGTGCTGCTACTGCTTCCCTTCCTTCTCTTTCTCCCCCTCCTTCTTTTTTAAATAAGCCATATTCCCTGGTGTTGATCCATCCAGCAATCTGACTTTGGAGGGCTACTGACTTCTTGTTGCCTGGTTAACTGCTAGCCTCCTTAATAAGCATCACGTCACTGTTCCTGGCTCTGTCCTGGAGCTGTGTGTGACTGAGCTGTGGGATGGGGCAAGCAGGCAGGGGTGTGATGGAGGGCAGCTGCGTCTGGCCTATTCCATTCACTCGGTACATTACTCAATTTGATAATCACCCTTGTGGAGCCCAGCACATGCTTTCCCTACCAGACTGAAGAGATAAAAAAAAAAAATATCTTGGGCAATAGATGAAAGCAGCATTTATCATTTGCTGCATCAAATCCAGTTGAATCCCTCGCCCCCTGCAAAGCCAGACTGTGGTTTCCACATGGCATTGGTGCTTCCTCTCTAGGTTTGGGTGCTACATTTCACAGAGGCATTTGTATGCAGGAATGAAAACATATGCTCAGAGCCTCCTTTCTGACTTTCACCTCTGCCTTCATGGAGATAGAGGCAAAACCAGTCCTGAAGCTGGTCTGAGTGTTGCCTTGAACTGTTTCTGAATCAAATGAAGGAGTGTCAGTTGTATCAATAGAAGGAAATGGTCTGGAGTAGAGAGGTGATAGTCCTGTGTCTGCTGCCCTGATCAGACCACGCCAGGAATACTGTGCATAGGCCTCAGTAGCATGCTTTACACACAGTAAGACTGTAATCTTTGTTTCTTAAAGGTCATGCATTCCAGAGAATAGATTTTATATACTTATTTACTTATTTATTTTAAAATTTTTAAAGTTTATTTATTTTGAGAAAGAGAGTGAGAGCGAGCGAGTGAGCAGCGGAGGGCAGAGAGAAAGGGAGAGAGAGAATCCCAAGCAGGCTCTGCACTGTCAGCACAGAGCCTGATGCAGGGCTTGAACTCACAAACTGTGAGATCATGATCTGAGCTGAAACCAAGAGTCAGATGCTTAACCAACGGAGTCACCCAGGCACCCCTGCATATGCATATTTAAAAAAAGACATACATGTCTGGCTGATTTTCAGTTGTGTGCATGGTTTGGCTGTATCAGCTGTTCAGTTCAGTGCCTCCCCTAAAGTGTGGCCACCCCACCTCCTTTTATGGGGCACCTGGACTTCCCCATGATGCAGCACTTAAAATGTGAAAGCCTGGAGAGTCAGCATAACCCTTCCTGGCTTCTAGACCAGTGCCTGTTCTAACTGGTTAGAGCTTGTGTCATTCAATTTGCTATGATTTTTAATACTGTCACTCTTTGAGTGAATTAGGTCCATTATACACAAAGAGAAAAACAGTATTTAAGGAAGCATTAAATGAAAGCAGCAAATAGAAGCCCTGCAAAGGATCAGATCACCGCTGGTTTGGAGACCACTGATTTAGACTACTTTATTGTCTTTTAAATCCAATCTCTCTGCTCTTTGCTCTGTCTATAACCTTTGTCCAATCATCATCCCTTCTCACATGTTATAACCTTCTAGTTGGTTCTCCTGCCTCCAGTCTTGCTACCCCTAAGCATAATCTCCACATAAAAGCAAGAGTCACATTTCTATAAACACAGCCTGACCTGAGACTTCTCTGCTCACAGCCCTTCAAGGATCCCCTAGGCCAACGGAGTGTCCAGCAAAATACTGTTCTGGGTAGTAAGTCAAAAGATGTGCAGTGAGTGGGGTTTTCCTTGCTCAAATAACTTGGGGAACACCAGGTTATACAGATTTAACTTTTGAACTTTTATTTTTTAGAGCGGGGCTCTTTGATGTCCTATGAGAATTGGAAATCTTATGAGAGGACATGATGTGGACCATTTCCCAAACTTCCTGGTGAGCAGACATCTTTTCCAGGACATTACTATTAACATCATTCAAAATGTTTCACTGAACACCAGCTTGGGAAACACTGGTCTTCAAAATAAAGTCCCAGCCCCTCAGCGGGACTGTCAATACCCTTCACCATTTGCTCCCTAAATACAAGTCCAGCCTCACTCTTTGGTATTCTTTCTTCTTAAGGATCCCACGTCCACCTCTCACTTTAGTCCAGTGGTTCCTTAAAAGGACGCCGGGATCTCAATAGGTCTCTAAGTCCCTTTCAAGGTGTCTGTGAGGTCATACCTATTATTTTATTAATAATACTAGGATGTTACTTGCCCTTTCTACTCATATTTTCTCATGGATATACAGAGGAACTTTCTAGACACTATGTGATAAATAATTTTTGCAAAAGATTCAATGCAGCAGCAGATATGATAACCCAACTTTTCTTATTAAGCCACATTAAAGAGATTGAAAGAATGTAATACAACTTACTTTTGTTTTGGAAAATATACTTATCACAAATTATGTTATTTATGTTAACATCACCTGAGTGTATTTAAATGATTAACAAATATTTTTTTTTAATTTTCTAGTTTTAATTTCTTGTACAGCAAGTAATGCCAGATATAACCCACATAAACAGAAGCTCTTTAGAGTTAAGAGCATAATGCAGTCTTTCTTTTTTAACTTTTTGAGGAATAATTGACAAATGTAATTGCCTATATTTAAAGCGTACAACATGATAATTTGGTATACGTATACACTGTAGAATGATTACCAAGATCAAGATAACTGACACATGCATCACCTCATATAAGTCTTTTGTGTGTGTGTGTGTGTGTGTGTGTGTGTGTGTGTGTGTGGTGAGAATGTTTTAGATCTGTTTTCGGCAACTTTCAAGTTACAATATGTATTATTACTATAGTCACCATGCTGTATATCCAATCCTCAGAACCTATTCTTTTATGACTGAAAATTTGTAATCTTTGATCTTCTATACTATCTCCATTCCCCTCCAGGTCTAAATAAAACACCTAGCAAACACCATTCTATTCCCTGTTTCTATGAAATTGTGTTTTTTTCTCTTTGAGTCCACATTTAAGAGATATTATATAGTATATGTCTTTCACTTCCTGGCTTACTTTACTTCAGCATAATGCCCTACAGATCCATCCATATTCTTCAAATGGCATGGTATCCTTCTTTTTTATGGCTGAATACTATTCCCTTGTGTGACCGTACTGCATTGTCTTCACCCATTCATCTGTTGAAGGACATTTTGGTTGTTTCCATATCTTGGCTATTGTGAAAAGTGCTGAATTGTGCTGCAATGTACATGGGTGTGCAGGTATCTCTTTGAGATTCTGATTTCAATTCTTTTGGGTATATATCTAGAAATGAAGTTTATGATCCATCAATCATGGATCATATGGTAAATTAAAAAAAAATTTTTTGGGGGCGCCTGAGTGGCTCAGTCGGTTAAGCGGCCGACTTCGGCTCAGGTCATGATCTCGCGGTCCGTGAGTTCGAGCCCCGCGAGTTCAAGCCCCGTGTCGGGCTCTGTGCTGACAGCTCAGCCTGCTTCGGATTCTGTGTCTCCCCCTCTCTGACCCTCCCCTGTTCATGCTCTGTCTCTCCCTGTCTCAAAAATAAATAAAACATTAAAATAAAAAAAAATTTTTTTGAGGAAGTGCCATTCTGTTTTTCATAATGGCTATATCATTTTACATTATTGCTGATAGTACACAGGCTTTCCTTTCTTCACATCCTCACCAACATTTGTTATCTCTTGTCTTTTTGATATTACACATCCTAACGGGTATGAAGTGATATCTCATTGTAGTTTTGATTTGCATTCCCCTGATGACTTGTGATGTTAAGCACCTTTTCATATAGCTATTGGCCATTTGTATTTTTTAATTGGAAAAATATATTTAATTGAACATTTTTTAATTTAATTGCCTATTTTTTAACTATATCAATCTCTCCGGCTCACTCCTTTATTCTTGACTTCACAGACTTCCTCAAGGAGATGTGTATCTCTCATTTTAGAAGCCTGGACCAGGAGGCAAGAGACTGTGATTTTCAGACCCATTATTACTAATTCCTAGCTATTATCTTGGTAACAATGATGTTGATAACAACAGCTTTCTTTTACTGAACACCTACTATGTGCAAGGAAATTTCTATACATAATTTATAATACCTATAATAGCTCAGTGGTTTTCAATTTTTGTAGACAATTCCGTATACAAGTTTTGTAGACAATTTTGCCATGCAGGGGATTTTTGTCATTTTCTGAATATATTTTTGATTTTTACGACTTGGGATGTGGTGATGCTACTGACATTTATTTCGTAGAGGCCAGGGATGCTGCTAAACATTCTACAATGGATAGTGGCCAAAACATGGAATTATTTGGCTCCAAATGTCGACGTGCCAAAGTTGAGAAACCCTGCAATAATCTGTAAGGTAGGCACTGCCCCCATTGTCCAGAGGAGAACCTAGAGTCTCATAGAGGTTTAGAGACTTGCTCCAGGGGCACAGCTAGTAGGTTGTGAGCTAAGATCTAAACATAGGTTAGTCCTGGCTCTAAAATCCAGGCTTTGTAGACATGTCATAGACATTTGCGGACTACTACAACCTGCATCTCCTAGTATCTAAATTCTTTTTCTAGACATGAATAATGCAGGCTGGGATCTTGAGAGTCAGGGCAGAACACAGGAGTAAACTGGAGCCCTTTGTAGGACAGAAAGACAGAGTCCAAGCTCAAGGTCATATCAAATTAAATGAACTGCTCTGTTGAAGTCAATCTAAGTAGGATGTTACTGGGCATAAATCAGAGTCTCAAGAATAGAACATAAGGGTTTGCAGTAGAACATAAGAGACCCCACAGAATGAATCAATGTGGCCCTAGAAGTAGAACCACAGGAATTTTTGATAGTATATGTGAAGCTTTGCACCACAAGGGGAAGGAATTGTGTATAAGAGTAAAAGGCAGATGGAATCTAGAACAAGCCACTTACTATCTCTAAAATTCAGTTTTATTTCCTGTGCAACTAGAAAAGCTTTCCTACCTACCAAAGTGTAAGGCCCTTAAAGAGAGTGTGGGTTTGAAAGAGAGCTATAAATGACTACTGTGCTTTAAATCACATGTACTCCTCTTTTTTCTTATATTATTATTATTTTTTAAATTTACATCCAAGTTAGTTAGCATATAGTGCAACAATGATTTCAGGGGTAGATTCCTTTGTGCCCCTTACCCATTTAGCCCATCCCTCCTCCCATAACCCCTCCAGTAACCCTCTGTTTGTTCTCCATATGTAAGAGTCTCTTATGTTTCATCCCCCCTCCCTGTTTTTATATTATTTTTGCTTCCCTTCCCTTATGGTCATCTGTTTTGTATCCCCAAGTCCTCATATGAGTGAGGTCATATGATATTTGTCTTTCTCTGACTAATTTTGCTTAGCATGATACCCTCCAGTTCCATCCACATAGTTGCAAATGGCAAGATTTCATCCTTTTTGATTGCCAAGTAATACTCCATTGTATGTGTGTGTGTCTATATATATATATATATATATATATATATATATATATATATGGTGTGTCTATATATATATATATATATGTGGTGTGTCTATATATCTATCTATATATCTATCTATCTATATCTATCTATCTATATCTATATATAGATATATATATAGACACACCACATATTCTTTATCCATTCATCCATCAATGGACATTTGGGCTCTTTCCATACTTTGGCTATTGTTGATAGTGCTGCTATAAACATGGGGGTGCATGTCTCCCTTCGAAACAGCACACTTGTATCCCCTGGATAAATGCCTTGTAGTGCAATTGCTGGATCGTAGGGTAGTTCTATTTTTAATATTTTGAGGGCCCTCCATACTGTTTTCCAGAGTGGCTGCACCAGTTCGCATTCCCACCAGCAGTGCAAAAGAGATCCTCTTTCTCCGCATCCTTGCCAACATCTGTTGTTGCCTGTATTCTACTTGTGTTATTCACACATTCTTGTCCTCTCCTCCCCCAGTTATACCACATTCTTAGGCTGCTGGTAGTTCTATGTGTATGTAGTTAAAACAACCTGAGTTTGTTCGTATTCCTGACACACTGTCCCCAGTGATTGGCAGTTTGGCTATTACTCCCCATCTTTGTTCCAGACCTACCTTTATGGTGTTAACATTATTTGTCAATAAATCATTACCTTTTCCTGTGTTTGAGTGCCCAGAGGCCACTGTATTTGCGTTCATCTTGAAAGTCTAAATAATATAAGTAGAAAGCATAAATAATAGATTAGCTACTTATTCCCTGGGGGTCCTGGCAGGCCTGTTCACAAATGTAGTTTCTCTTAGTCTCTGTTCAGTTCAATTTTAAGGTCTGTGGGAATAATGTTTAGACCTGAATAAGAAAACATTAATAGGGTAGATTCTTTTTCCTATCAATGATCTTCTTAAAGATCATGATGCAGAAGGTTAAGTGTGGGGAAACATGTAATCAGAAATGGATAGAATTTGGCAAACATCAGAGTTCTGGCTTTTTATCCCTCTAATTTTTAGGATGGTAGGAGGGGGAGGAGATGATAACCCTTGTAAAATTGCCATTTATACTTCCAAATAATATAATGAAAAATCTCCATTAAAAAAGGAACAATTATCCTGCTGTGAATTTAACAAATCTTAGCCTCAGGCCTATTTCTTTGTGTTAATTTGCTTTATTATTTTTTTTTTACTCTCATATTTTTTCATGCAAAAGCAAAGCAATCGATGAAAGCACTTAACACAATCTTTCCTCCCCACTATACGTGAAAGTTAACACGTGTGTTCTTATTCCCTAAATTTGAAGAAAAGGCTTATAATCGATCATCTATAACCATATCTATAATAATCCACCACTGTACCCCCATAGCTCTTCATCTCAAACTATCTTTCCCATAATTATCAAGGTGAATTTCTTAAAATACATGTTATACTCCTCAGCAGAAAAGCCTTCAACTGTTCTCTACGGCCCCTGTTAAAAGATAAAGTGTAAACACCTCATCTAGTGTTCAAGACTATCAAATTCAAATCTGGCCAAAGTGGAATAACTGGGACAGATATAATCTCCTGTCAAAAACGACTTTTAAAAAAAGGATAAAAAAAACATTTTCAGACACTGGACATTAGGCAGTGCAAAAGAGTCATACCTGATAAAAGAGAAACAACTATGGTAAGCTTTAGCATTGCCCCAATTTACTGTCTGGAAGGAGTTTCCATAGCATGAGGGTTTGGAGGGATGGGGCGGGTGGCTAATGCAGGTGACTGAGGACACCTTGAGTCAATAATATGGAGAGTTTACAGGGCAGAGTGTCAGAAAAAGGGCCGCTCAGGGAGAGAGAGAGAGAGAGAGAGAGAGAGAGAGAGAGAGAGAGAGAGAGAGCGCTCCAGAGATTTAGAGCGGGGCCTCAAATCTTTATCTGGTACTGATCAGAACATGCATGTGAGGAAACTATCCAAGTTCAGGGAAAGCACTACCTAAAAGGATTATCAGAAACAATCACCAAAGCTCACTCAGGTCTGGAAAAGAGTTCTTGTTCTTATCAGCTATAGTATACATTCCTCATAACCAGTAGAGCAGCAGGTAGAGTATTCAGAAGAATCTTGCCTTGGTAGTGAGATAAAATTAGCCTTAGATTAAAGCATCTTCTGGTTCTGCTTGTGAGGCAAACTTAGAAAGGATTAAATTGTTCCCAAATAATGTTACTACATCCCAGAATCAAGTTCAAGAATATTTATAGGAATACAAAATATGAAGGACCTAACAAAATGAAATTCACAATAGCTTAGTGGCATCAATAAAAAATTAACATACATGTAAAGAGGCAGGAAAATAAGATGGATAGTGAGAGAAAAATCAGTTGAATCTAACACACACGGTAGAAATTACAAAATTGATACACATGATAGAAATAGTAGATATGAAGTTAAAATAGTTATATATTCTGTATGTTCAGAAAAGTGGAAGCAAGCATGAGCATGTTAAGGAGAGACACGGAAGATATAAAAATCTAATATTTAGGGATGAAGAAAACAATGTTTCAAATTAAAACACACACAAACACACACACAGGATGAGAATAACAGACAAATAGGCAGTGGAGAAGAAAAAAAACCCAGTAAACTTGAAAACAGTAATAGAAACTACCTCAAATGAAACACAAAGAGAAATACTGAAAATAACATGAACAAATCACCAGTGAGCTGTAGAACAATTTAACAGGGGCTAACATATATGTAATCGGGAGTCCTTGAAAGGGAGAAGGACAGAAAAAATATGTAAAGAAATATTGTCCAAAATGTTTCCAACATTGATGAAAACTACAGACCATAGACTGAAAAGCTCAATAAACCCCAAACTAATTACGCTGAAAAAGAAAAAAACAAAACAAAAAACAAACTACACCAAGACATTCCTAACCATTTTGGTAAAAACCAAAGACAAAGAGATATTCTTAAAAGGATTTGTTGGTGTGAGGACCATTACATACAGATAAACACTGACACAAATGATCACAGGTGAGCAGAACGTTTTTAAATACTAAACAAACAAGCAAACCCAATCTGTGAACTTGGAATTCTATACTCTGAAAATATCTTTGTAAAATAAAAGTAAATATTGTTCTCCCCATTCTCTCACAGATATAAGGTAAAAGAATTTGTTACCAACAAACTTGAACTACAAGAAATATTAAAGGAAGTCTTGCAGACAAAAGGAAATATGCGTCTATACAAAGCAATGAATAGCACTAGGAAAGGTACTCTGCTCTTTTACTTTTTTAACTTTTAAAATAATTTATTTTTTCAGAATAACCTAATTTTATTTCATTTTATTTTTTGTTTTTTTAGTATGAAATTTATTGTCAGATTGGTTTCCATACAACACCCGGTGCTCATCCAAACAGGTGCCCTCCTCAATGCCCATCACCCACTTTCCCCTCCCTCCCATCCCCCATCAACCCTCAGATTATTCTGTTTTTAAGAGTCTCTTATGGTTTGGCTCCCTCCCACTCTAACTTTCTTTTTTCCTTCCCTTCCCCCATGGTCTTCTGTTAAGTTTCTCAGGATCCACATAAGAATGAAAACATATGGTATTTGTCTTTTTCTGGCTGACTTATTTCACTTAGCATAGCACCCTCCAATTCCATCCACATTGCTACAAAAGGCCACATTTCATTCTTTCTCATTGCCAAGTAGTATTCCATTGTGCATACGAACCACAATTTCTTTTTTTTTCTTTTTTTTATTTATTTATTTATTATTTTTTTTATATATATGAAATTTATTGACAAATTGGTTTCCATACAACACCCAGTGCTCATCCCAAAAGGTGCCCTCCTCAATACCCATCATCCACCCTCCCCTCCCTCCCACCCCCCATCAACCCTCAGTTTGTTCTCAGTTTTTTACAGTCTCTTATGCTTTGGCTCTCTCTCACTCTAACCTCTTTTTTTTTTTTTTTTCCTTCCCCTCCCCCATGGGTTCCTGTTAAGTTTCTCAGGATCCACATAAGAGTGAAACCATATGGTATCTGTCTTTCTCTGTATGGCTTATTTCACTTAGCATTACACTCTCCAGTTCCATCCACGTTGCTACAAAAGGCCATATTTCATTTTTTCTCATTGCCACGTAGTATTCCATTGTGTATATATACCACAATTTCTTTATCCATTCATCAGTTGATGGACATTTAGGCTCTTTCTATAATTTGGCTATTGTTGAAAGTGCTGCTATAAACATTGGGATACATGTGCCCCTATGCATCAGCACTCCTGTATCCTTTGGGTAAATTCCTAGCAGTGCTATTGCTGGGTCATAGGGTAGGTCTATTTTTAATTTTTTGAGGAACCTCCACACTGTTTTCCAGAGCAGCTGCACCAGTTTGCCTTCCCACCAACAGTGCAAGAGGGTTCCCATTTCTCCACATCCTCGCCAGCATCTATAGTCTCCTGATTTGTTCATTTTGGCCACTCTGACTGGCGTGAGGTGATATCTGAGTGTGGTTTTGAGTTGTATTTCCCTGATGAGGAGTGACGTTGAGCATCTTTTCATGTGCCTGTTGGCCATCCGGATGTCTTCTTTAGAGAAGGGTCTATTCATGTTTTCTGTCCATTTCTTCACTGGATTATTTGTTTTTTGGGTGTTGAGTTTGGTGAGTTCTTTATAGATTTTGGATACTAGCCCTTTGTCCAAAATGTCATTTGCAAATATCTTTTCCCATTCCTTCAGTTGCCTTTTAGTTTTGTTGATTGTTTCCTTTGCTGTGCAGAAGCTTTTTATCTTCATGAGGTCCCAATAGTTCATTTTTGCTTTTAATTCCCTTGCCTTTGGAGATGTGTCAAGTAAGAAATTGCTGTGGCTGAGGTCAGAGAGGTTTTTTTCCTGCTTTCTCCTCCAGGGTTTTGATGGTTTCTTGTCTCACATTCAGGTCCTTTATCCATGTTGAGTTTATTTTTGTGAATGGTGTAAGAAAGTGGTCTAGTTTCATTCTTCTGCATGTTGCTGTCCAGTTCTCCCAGCACCATGTGTTAAAGAGATTGTCTTTGTTCCATTGGATGTTCTTTCCTATTTTGTCAAAGATTAGTTGCCCATACATTTGTGGGTCCAATTCTGGAGTCTCTGTTCTATTCCCTTGGTTGATGTGTCTGTTTTTGTACCAATACCACGCTGTCTTGATGATTACAGCTTTGTAGTAGAGACTAAAGTCTGGGATTGTGATGCCTCCTGCTTTGGTCTTCTTCTTCAATATTACTTTGACTATTCAGGGTCTTTTGTGGTTCCATACAAATTTTAGGACTGCTTGTTCTAGCTTCGAGAAGAATGCTGGTGCAATGTTGATTGGGATTGCATTGAATGTGTAGATTGCTTTGGGTAATATTGACATTTTAACAATATTTATTCTTCCAATCCATGAGCGTGGAATGTTTTTCCATTTCTTTGTATCTTCTTCAATTTCCTTCACAAGCTTTCTATAGTTTTCAGCATACAGATCTTTTACATCTTTGGTTAGGTTTATTCCTAGGTATTTTATGATTCTTGGTGCAATTGTGAACGGGATCAGCTTCTTTATTTGTCTTTCTGTTGCTTCGTTACTAGTGTATAAGAATGCACCTGGGTGGCTCAGTCAGTTAAGTGTCTGACTTCAGCTCAGGTCATGATCTCACAGTTTGTGAGTTCAAGCCTGTGTCAGGCTCTATGCTGACAGCTCAGAGCCTGGATTCTGTGTCTCCCTCTCTCTCTGCCCCTCCCCTACTCAGGCTCTGTCTCTCTCTGCCTCTCAAAAATAAAGAAACATGATATAAAAATCATTTTGAAAAACAATTTAAAGCCTAAGACTGAAGAAATAATAGATAAATAAGTAAAATATATATATATATATGATGTAATATATATTATGCTAGGTAAAATGATATATTACTTAAAGAAAGATTATGATTATTACAATTTTTAGTATACTTTGAAATCTGGAATTGTGATACATCCAGTGGTATTTTTTTTCCAAGACTGCTTTGGTTATTCAGGGTCCTTTGTGGTACCATGCAAATTTTAGGATTATTTGTTCTAGTTCTGTGGAAAATGTTGTTGGTGTTTTGGTAGGGATTACATTAGATCTGGAGATTGCTTTGGATAATAAGGACATTTAACAATATTCTCCCAACCATGAGCATGGAATATCTTTCCATTTGTTTGTGTCATCTTCAATTTCTTTCAATGTTTTACAGTTTTCAGAGTACAGGTCTTTCACTTATTTGGTTACACTCTCTTTTGGCTTGCAAACTTTCTGCTGAAAAATCAGCTCAAAGCCTTATGGGGTCTCCCTTGTGTCTTTTTTTCTTTTCTCTTACTGCTTTTAAAATTCTCTTTCTGTATCACTACATTTTGCCATTTTAATTACTATGTGTCTTGATGTGGACCTTTTTGGGGTGATTTGTTGGGGGCTTTCTGTGACTTGTGGATCTCGATGTCTGTTTCTTTCCCTAGATTAGGGAACTTTTCAGGTATTATTTTTTCAAATAACTTCTCTGCCCTGTTTTCTCCTCCTCCCCTTCTGGGATACTTATAATGTGGACGTTATTATGCTTGATGACGGCTCTGAGTTCCCTTGACTTATTCTTATTTTTTATTATTCTTTTTCCTTCTGCTGTTTAGCTCGGTTGTTTTCTATTACTCTGTCTTATAGTTAGTGATCCACTCTTCTGCTTCTTCTAGTCTACTACTGATTCCCTCTAGTGTATTAAACTTCAGTTATTGAGATCTCCATCTCTGATTTTTAAAAAAAAAATATTTTCTCCTTGTTGAATATCTCACTGAGATCTTTCACTCTTTTCTCCAGTCCAGAGAGTGTCTTTATAACTATTACTTTGACTTCTTTGTCAGGCATATTCCTTACTTTCATTTAGCTCTTTGAAGTGATTTTGTCCTGTTCTTTCTTGTTTATTAAGAAAGTCAGCTATGTCTCCTGATGTTGAAAGTAGTGGCCTTATGAAGAAGAGGTCCTATGGTGCTCTGTAGTGCAATGTCCCCTATTCATAACCAGGTGCTTGAGCGACATCTCCTGTATGTTGTACGCATCCTACTGTGTTTGCTTTTGGTTTAGTTGACCTCAATGGCCTCCTCTGCCTATTTTGGGTAAGATTTGATCCCTGTGCTGTTAAGGGGCCAGTCTGAGGTTACCTTGAGCTTGTAATTGGGTCAGACCACATGCCTGCCCTCAGTCTGTTTGCTGGGACTGTAGTCACACTGAACTGCAGACCACTCTCTTTGTGTTGTCCCCCGAAGGGCTTTCATTGGTGGGCATGGCCTGAAGCCAGACTGGATATTTTCCCTCTGTCTGTTGGGGTTGCAGTGACCCTAAACTACAGGGCTCTTTGTGCTATCCCTTGTGACGTTTCTGTTGGTGGGCAAGGCTAGCACTCAAATCAGATATTTGCTTCCAACCTGCTGCTGGGGCTGCAGTCAAATTGGTGTGTGTGGTTATCTTCTTTTCTTCCCGGTACAAGAGTTACTTTGGAGTAGTAGTGGTCACTGTCAGGGCTGCTTGCAGAAGGAGGCACATCAGATGCTGCTTTAGAGAGACTCCTTCAGAGTGAGATGAGTTGGATGGGGTGGATCCACAGGAGAATGCAGGGTACAAGGTGTTAGCAAGCTAGGTGGTGAGTGTTCGTGCTGGCTCCTGCAAGCATCAGGCATCTAGGCTCTGTGGGGTGTGGGTGAGAAAAATGGTGCATACTTGCTATTTTGTTCTTGGAGAAATCTCCTAAAGATCTCTGTCCCTTCAGCACACGTTCTGAGATTAGTAAATACATCTTTTACCCATATACCCCAGACACATTTCAAACTGCTGCTTCTATGCTTTATCTCCCTGGGATTGCTTGTTCACTGTCTCTTCAAGGGTGGGGACTGTTTCCTATAGCTATCCAGCACTACCTGAGCCAAGCCCACTGATTTTTAAAGTTCTTACCATTAAGCCCCACTGATTATAAAAACTCACAAAATTAAGCCCCTCTGGTTTTTAAAGCCAAATGCTATGGGGACTCATCTTCCCAGTGCAGGTTCTCCATGTCTGGGGTGCCTGGCCTGGGGTGAGGTCTACTCCTCTGTCTTCTCCACAGCTATGGTGTCCCTCCCATTTGTGGTTAGTCTCACAGGTTAGTGTGGTTCCCAACAGGAACTCTGCCCTTCCTACCGTTTTTCGATGCAGGCTCCTCTCTAGGATTAACTGTGAAGAGTCTGTTATGCAAGTCTTTGGTTTGTTTTCTGGATGAGTCTCTTGGAATATATCTACATATATCCATGGACAGATAAGTGTAAAATCCTCCTACTCCCACCATCTTCCCCTGACCTTTTTTTTTTTTTTAAGCTTTTATTTTTAAGTCATCTCCACACCCAATGTGGGGCTTGAACTTACAACCTTGAAATCAAGAGCTGCTCATTCCTCTCACTGAGTCAGCCATGAGCCCTTTCCCTTGACCTTCCTAAAGAAAGCTTATGACAACTTAAACATGTACACTAGGAACTCCAAAGCAATCACTAAAATAATAGAACAGAGTTATAGCTAAGTCAACAAAAGAAATAAAATGGAATTACAGAATATTCAATTATTCCAAAAGAAGGCAGATAAAAAACGAAAAACAGAATAAGAACAGTTTAGACAGAGAATATAAAAAGCAAGTTACTAAATTTAAACCTAACTAACTCAATAACTACATTAAATGATTAAATTCCAATTTGATTGGAAATGATCAAACTGGATTTTTTTTTAAAAAGGAGACCTAAACTGTATGTTGCTTACAAGAAACTTTAAATGTAGAAACACAAGTAGGTTGCAACTTAAGGGATAGAGAAAATGCCATGCTAATAACCAAAAGGAGGCTCTAAATCAAGTATAGTATATGTTAGTATCAGAAAAAGTAGAAAGTAGATTACCAAAGATAAAAGGAGACTTTTTGTAGTGATGAAAGGGTCCTTTCATCAAGAAGACATGGGAATCCTAAATATTTACGCATATAAGAAATGGAGTTGCACCATACATAAAGGAAAAAAAAAAAAAAACGATAGAACTGAAGAGAGATAATCTAGTTAAGAAATGGGCAGAAGACATGAATAGACATTTTTTTTCAAAGAAGACCTACAAATTGTTAAACTCTCATGAAAATGTGGTTAACACCACTCATTATCAGGGAAATATAAATAAAAACTACAAGGAGATACCACCTCACACCTGTAAGAATGGCTAAAATTAACAACACAGGAAACAACAGAGGTCAGCAAGGATGTGGAGAAAGGGGAACCTTCTTACATTGTTGGTGGGAATGCAGACTGGGGAAACCACTGTGAAAACAGTATGGGGTTTCCTCAAAAAGTTAAAAATAGAACTAACCTACAACCCAGCAATTGCACTACTAGGTATTTACCCCAAAGATACAAAAACACTGATTTGAAGGGGCATATGCACCCTGATATTTATAGCAGCATTATCAACAATAGTGAAATTTGGAAAGAGCCCATAAGTCCATCAACTGATGAATAAAGAAGAGGTGGTGTGTGTGTGTGTGTGTGTGTGTGTGTGTGTGTGTGTGTGTGTGTGTCTATAATGGAGTATTACTCAGCCATCAAAAAGAATGGAATCTTGCCATTTGCAAAAACATGGATGAGCTAGAGAATATTATGCTAAGTGAAACAAGTCAGTCTGAGAAAGATAAATCTCATATTATTTTACTCATATGTGAAATTTAAGATACAAAACAGATAACATAGAGGAAGGAAGAAAAAAAAAGACAGGGAGGCAAACTGTAAGAGACTATTAATTATAGTGAGCGAACTGAGGGTTTCTGGAGGGGAGGTGGGTGGGGTGATGCGCTAAATGGGTGATGGGTATTAAGGAGGGCATTTGTGATGAGTCCTGGGTGTTGTATGTAAGTGATGAATTACTAAATCCTACTCCTGAAACCAATATTACATTATGTGTTAATGAACTAGAATTTAAATAAAAATTTGACACAAATACAACAAAAAAGAACTGAAAGGAGGAATTAACAAATCTACAATTATAGTCAGCTATATCAACACTCTTCTCTCCATAATTTATAGAAAAAAGAAATAAAATCAGTAAGGATCTAGGAGATCAATCCATTATCAATCAACTTGACCTAATTGACATTTGTAGACACATTGTCTGACAACAGAATACACATCTTTTTATTTCAAGTGTACATGAAACTTTTTCCAGCTTTGACCATATTCTGAACCATATTACAAGTCTCAAAATTTAAGGGGATTCAAGTCATACCATGTATATTCTGGGACTACAATGGAATTAAATTAGAAATCAATAATAGGGACTTCTGGAAAATTCCCAAATAATTGGGAATTAAATAATACACATCTAAATATCCATGGATCAAAGAATAAATCAAAAGAGGGGCACCTGGGTGGCTTAGTCAGCTAAGTGTCTGACTTCGGCCCAGGTCATGACCTCACAGTTCATGAGTTTGAGTTCCGTGTCGGGCGGGCTCTGTGGTGACAGCTCAGAGCCTGGAACCTACTTCAGATTCTGTGTCTCCCTCTCTCTCTGCTCCTCCCCTGCTCATGCTGCTGTCTCTCTCTGTCTCTCAAAAATAAATAAACATTTTAAAAAATAAATCAGAAGAGACATTAAATGTTTGAACTGAATAAAAAATGAATACAACATTAAAAATGTATGAGTGCAGCTAAAACAGTACTTAAAGGGAACTTTACAGCAGTAAATACCTAGATTAGAATAGAATATCTGAAACCAACAATTTTAGCTTCTACCATAGCATGTGAAACCCTTCAGAATCTGACTCTGCATACTTTTTTATAGTGATGTCTCTCTCTACTAACTACCAATCAATAATAGTACCATTGTTAGTACTGGTTGTAACATCAATAGTACTAACAGCTGTTCCTAATTTATTGAGCACTTACTATGTATTAGACATTTTTCCATATATTATTTCATTTAATAGCACATGTATGGTCTCATTTCTTCCTTACTACATTTCCATGAAGTGGTATTATTATTATTTTCACCATTTGCATAGAGAGACTAAGTTTTGGGCTAAACCTTAGATCTTCAAAACCCATATTCTTAGCGATCTTGCATTGTTGCCATTTGTATACTCCCTGACTCTCCATGAACCTTCCCTTCTGTGGATACATAAATTGAGAAAGAAACATTCATAATTCAATGAGTGATTATTCTGTCAGATCTTTTGACTGTCTTTCACATATATTATCGCCTTTATTCTTCATCAGGACTGTGTGAATTTAGTAGTATTACCTGCATTCCAACTTCCAAATATATTGTAGTGTTTCTTCCTTTCTATGGCCTAGGACACCATCATTTCCTGTCCAGACTACTGCTATCGTTTCCTAATTGGCTCCCTGATTTCCATTCTTGCCTTGTCAAAATCTGTTTTCCACAACACAGTAATCACAATGTTTTAGATAGTACTTTTTAAATGTACGTCATGCCACGTATCACCTGCTCTGGAAAATCATCAAGTACACTTAGATTAAAAGACAAACTAATTCCTTAATGAGGCAAACAAGGATTGGCATGATCTGGTTCCTATTTGTCCTGTCAACCTCACCTCTTTCCACCTTGCTCCTGGTGGAGCCTGACCATACTGGGCTTTTAGTTCTGGGACTATACCTATCTCTTTCCCATGTGTAGCTTTCACACATGCTGTTCCATTTACCTGGTATACATTCTTCCACTCTCACCTGGATAAGTTTTCATGCTTCATATACCACCCTGCATATTATTTCCTGCAATCTTTTTTGATCCTCTTTCAATATCAGCTTGCCTCATTAATCCTTGTTGTGGCTTCCCATTCTTTTGCTTTGTTGCTTTGACCACAATTTAGGATCATCTACTTATTTATGGCAATGAGATTCAGCAGAGATCTAGATCTTAAATATATCAAAGTCAATTCTTTATCTTACTCTATTTCACAGCAGCATTTTAACCCTATGGGTGTCTATTTTTTTCCATTTGTGAAACAATTTCTTCTGTTGGCTTCCATGACACCACACTGTTAGCTCAGTCCTACATGACATCCTTTTCTGTATCTTATCTTTTTCTCATATCTCATCTTTATACATGGCTTTAAATCCCAAACGTGTACAGGTTATCACCTTCCTACTCAATATCTCTTCTTGGATGTCAAATAGGTGTCTCAGACAGCACGACTGATGCTGACTATTCATGTCCCCAAACACATAAAACAGAGTCTCTCAAGCCTTCCCCATCTGAGTAAATTGCACCACCATTCATCCAGTTGCTCAGGCACAAAATCTAGAAGTCACTGCTGATTGCTCTTTGTCTCAGACCTAATTATTAACCATCAGTAAGTAAGTCCTATTGACTCAAAAAAAAAAAAAAAAAAACCACCCAAAACATCTGAAATGGGATTTCTCACCATCTCAACTACCCCAACCCTAGCTTAAGAACCACCACCCTGCCTCAACTGGATCCTAGCATTAGCTCTTTTAGTCCCTCCCATTGTCTATCCTCCATGACAAAAGTCAGAGGGAGGAAATGTTTCACAACACAAAGTGCATCATACCGCTTTCTTAAAATCCTCCAGTGACTTCCAATTGCAACTAGAATGAAACACAAACTGTGGTGGCTGACACAGCCCTGCATGTCTGGACCCACTTGTGTCTCCTATCTCATTTCCCTTCATTCTTCTTATTCACTCTGTTCCTGCTACAGTGGCTTCTCTGTTCCAAGAGCATACCAAACTCATTCCTATTTCTCGGCCCTTCATGTTATGTCTTCCATTTGGAGCACTTTCCTCTAGGATGTTTGCATAGCTGACTCCTCATTATAAAGTTCTCAAATGTCATCTCCTCAGATAAGCCTTTCTTGCCTTTCCCTAGGTAAATGATTCCTCCCATATTGTTTCTGTCACAGCACTTCTCAGAATCTAATATTAGAGCATTGTTTATTTATCTATTTATTACTCTCTCCACCAAAATGGAAATTTCTTGAAGATGTGGACTACCTCTCATGCTCTGTTGCTTTAGAACTTAGAAAAATACCTCCTTCATAATATTTGTTGAATGACTGCCTAGATTTCCTTTGCTGAAATTGTTTATCTGGGAAGACTTCAATGAGCTTTTAATTGGATAGCAAAGATATGAAAATATGTTTTCATGCCAATGTACATGCTTTTCCAAAGCTGACCCAAACAACCAAATCCCAATTATGGCACAGATTTATGCTAAAAGCAAGACTGGTCTTTTTTGAAGTTGGAGGTCCCCTTTGAAATCTCAAAGGCCTCCCTGTGAAACTGAAGCATCATTTAGGGAAAGGAAAGGTGTGGGAGACAACTTCAGATCAGGAAGCTAAGATCAGCTTAAGTTGGCATTGATTAATTTTATTAAATCTCCAACTCCTCAGAAATTTAGGCATGATTGAAATATCTTTGTTATGGAGCTGAGGTTCTAAGAACTAGCTGGCAATTTAGCAGTGTCCTTGTATTTGCACACTTACTATGTGGTAGATCTTATCCAAGGATCTGAGAGTACAAAGAGAGAAAGACTAGGATGAAGATGGATATAATACATACACAATAAGTCTCGGTGCAGCATTATCAGCACTATAGCAGAAGAGTAGAGAAGAGCAAATGTATAAATAATGACAAGTCAAGGTATCTACACAGAAGGTGATACTAGGAGGTCAAGAAAAGTATTCACTCAGCAGACGATATAGGAACAGCATTCTATGCAATGCTCAGTGAAGACAGAACAAAGCTCATTCAGGAAGCAGCAAGCATTTTGGAGGGTATAGATGGTTGGATGCTTGGAGGACAGTGGTATAAGTTGAGGGAGGTTAAGTCAGAAGACCCTGAATAGGCTAAGGGGTATGAAGTTGACCTTGAAAAATAATAAGCTAAGTCAAAATGGTTTTGAAGCAAAGACAGAAGGAAGAAGATGGTCTATAGAGATTCAAAATTGGGTTCCTACCCAAATACATAAAATAGTTAACAACAAACACAAAGGAAATAATCAATAGTAATACAATAATAGTAGGAAACTTTTAACACCCCACTTACATCAATGTATAGATCATTTAAACAGAAAATCAACAAGCAAACAGTAGCTTTGAATGACAAACTGACTAGATGGATTTAACAGACATATTCAGAACATTCCATCCTTAAAACAGTAGAATACATATTCTTTTCAAGTGCACATGGAACATTCTCCAGGAGAGATCACATATTAAGTCCCAAAAAGCCTCAACAAATTCAAAAAGGTTGAAGTCATACCATGTATCTTTTACGACTACCACACTATGAAAGTATAAATCAACCACCAGAAAAAGTCCAGAGAGACCAGAAATATATGAAGGTTAAATAACATGCTACTAAACAATTAATGGGTCAACCAAGAAATCAAAGAATAAATCAAAAAGTACATGGAAGCAAATGAAAATGGAAACACAATGGTCCAAAACCTTTAGGATACAGCAAAAGTGGTTCTAAGAGGGAAGTTTATAGCAATAGGGCCCACTTCAATAAGCAAAAAAAAAAAAAACCCCTCAAATAAACAACCTAACCTTACACCTAAAGGAGCTAGAAAAAGAACAACAGGGGCGCCTGGATGGCTCAGTCTGTTGCATCCGACTTCGGCTCAGGTCATGATCTTGCGGTCTGTGAGTTCGAGCCCCACGTAGGGCTCTGTGCTGACAGCTCAGAGCCTGGAGCCTGCTTCGGATTCTGTGTCTCCCTCTCTCTCTCTGACCCTCCCCCATTCATGCTCTGTCTCTCTCTGTCTCAAAAATAAATAAACGTTAAAAAAATTAAAAAAAAAGAAAAAGAACAACAAACAAAACACAGAAGTAGAAGGAAGAAAATAATAATGATTATAGCAGAGATAAATGGTATAGAAACTAAAACAAACAATAGATCAATGAAACCATGAGCTAGTTCTTTGAAACGATCAACAAAGTAGGTAAACCTGTAGCCAGACTCATTGAGAGAGAGAGAGGGAGGGAGGGAGGGAGGGAGGGAGGGAGAGAGAGAGAGAGAGAGAGAGAGAGAAAGGACTCAAACAAAATCACACATGAAAGAGGAAAAATAGCAACAAAACCCACAGAAATACAATTGTAAGAGAATATTATGAAAAACTATATGCCAACTAATTGGACAATCTGGAAGGAAAGAATAAATTCCTAGAAATGTATAAACTAAAGCAGGAAGAAACAGAAAATTTGAACAGAACAGACCAATAACCAGCAAAGAAATTAAATCAGTAATCTAAAAACTCCCAACAAAAAAAAGTCCAGGACTAGATGGCTTCACAGGTGAATTACCAAACATCTAAAGAAGACTTAATACGTATTCTTCTCAAATTATTTCAAAAAACTGAAGGAAAAGGAAAGCTTCAAAATTCATTCTGTGAGGCCAGGGGAACCTGGGTGGCTCAGTTGGTTGGACATCGGACTTTGGCTTAGGTCATGATCTCTCAGTTTGTGAGTTCGAGCCCTGCATCAGGCTCTGTGCTGACAGGTTAAGGCCTGGAGCCTGCTTCAGATTCTGTGTCTCCCTCTCTCTCTGCCCCTCCCTTGCTCACACTCAGTCTCTCTCTCTCTCTTAAAAATAAAAAAAAATTAAAAAAATTAAAAAAATTCATTCTGTGAGGACATTATCACCCTTATCCCAAAATCAGATAAAGGCATCTCAAAAAAAGAGAACTATAAGCCAATATCTCTGATGAACGCAGATGCAAAAATCCTCAATCAAATATTAGCAAATCGAATCCAACAAAATACTTAAAAAATCATTCACTACAATCAAAAGGGATTTATTCCCAGGATGCAAGGGTGGTTCCATATTCCAAAATTAATCAATGTGGTACATCATATCAATAAGAGAAAGGATAAAATCCATATGATCATTTCAGTAGATGCAGAAAAAGCATTTGACAAAGTACAACAACCATTTATAATAAAAAACCCTCAATGAAGTAGGTCTAGAGGAAACATACCTCAACATAATAAAGGCCATATATGAAAAACTCACAGCTAACATCATACTCAATGGATAAAAACTGAGAGCTTTCCCCTTAGGATCAGGGACAATACAGTGATGCCACTCTCACTTTCATTTAACATAGTACTGGAAGTCCTACCCATAGGAAAAAGACAACAAAAAAGATATAAAAGACATATAAATTGGTAGGAAACAAAGTAAAACTTTCACTATTTGCAGATGACATGATGCTCTATATGGAAAACCTGAAAAATTCCACCAAAAAAACCTGCTAGAACTGATGAATGAATTCAGTAAAGTCACAGGATACAAAATCAATGCACAGAAATTTGTTGCATTTCCATTACCAATAATGAAGCAGAAGAGAAATTAAGAAAAGAATCCTATTTATAACTGTACTAAAAATAATAAGATACCTCCAAGGAGGTGAAAGACCTATACTCTCTAAACTATAAAACGCCAATGAAAGGTATTGGAGATGACACAAAGAAATGGCAAGACACTCCACGCTCGTGGATTGGAAGAACAAATATTGTAAAAGATCTATAATGCCCAAAGGAATTTACACATTTAAGGCAATCCCTATCAAAATACCAACAGCATTTTTCACAGAACTGGAACAGACAATCCTAAAAATTGTATGGAACCACAATGCCCAAAGGAACTTACACATTTAAGGCAATCCCTATCAAAATACCAACAGCATTTGTCACAGAACTGGAACTGATAATCCTAAAAATTGTATAGAACCACAAAAAAAAAAAAAAACCCAAATAGATAAAGCAACCTTGGAAAATGAAAGCAAAGCTGGAGGCATCACAATTCCAGATTTCAAGTTATATTATAAAGCTCTAGTGATAAAAACAGTATGGTTTTGGCACAAAAACAGACATAAAGGTCAATAGAACAGAGTAGAAAATCCAGAAATGAACCCACAATTATATGGTAAACCTTTGATAAATCGGGAAAAAATACTCAACGAGAAAAAGATGGTCTCTTCAACAAATGGTGTTCGGAAACTAGATGGCTCTATGCAAAAGAATGAAACTGGACCACTTTCTGACACCATTCACAAACATAAAATTCAAAATTGACAAAAGACCTAAATGTGAGACCTGAAACTATAAAACTCCTAGAAGAGAGCACAGGCCATAATTTCTCTCACATCAGCTGTAGCAACATTTTTCTAGATATGTCTCCTGTGGGAAGATAAATAAAAGCAAAAGTAAACTACTGGGACTACATCAAAATTAAAAGCTTCTGCACAGTGAAGGAAACAATCAACAAAACTAAAAGGCAACCTATATAATGGTAGAAGATATTTGCAAATGACTTACCTGATAAAGGGTTAATATCTAAAATATATAAAGAACTGATACAACTCAACACCCAAAAAACCAAATAATCCAATTAATAAATGGTCAAAACACATGAACAGACATTTCTGCAAAGAAGACAACCAGATGGCCAACAGACACATGAAAAGATGCTGATCACCTCTTATCACCAGGGAAATGCAAATCAAAACTACAGTATTGCCTCACACCTGTAAGAATGGCTAAAATAAGTAATACAAGAAACAACAGAGGTTGGCAAGGGTGTGGAGAAAAAGGAAACCTCATGCACTATTGGTGGAAATGCCACTCTGGAAAACAGTATGGAACTTCCTTCAAAGAACTGCCCTATAATCCACCAATCACACTAGTGGGTACTTACCAAATAATACAAAAACACTAAATGAAAGGGATACATCCATCCCTATGTTTATAGCAGCATTATTTACAATAGCCAACATATGGAAGCAGCCCAAGTGTCCATTGATTGATGAATAGATAAAGAAG
The DNA here is from genome assembly GCF_007474595.2 of Lynx canadensis. Taxonomy (NCBI): domain Eukaryota; kingdom Metazoa; phylum Chordata; class Mammalia; order Carnivora; family Felidae; genus Lynx; species Lynx canadensis. The sequence continues at coordinate 52,835,702 of NC_044312.2, read as the reverse complement.
ATGTGGTATATATATATACAACGGACTATTATTCACCATTAAAAGTAATGAAATCTTGCCCTGTGCAACAATACAGATGGAGCTAGAAAGTATAATGCTAAGTGAAATAGGTCAGTCAGAGAAAGACGAATACCATATAATTTCACTCATATGTGGAATTTAAGAAACAAAACCAACAAGTAATGGGGAAAAAAAGAGACAGGAACAAACCAAGAAACAGAGTCCTACCTACAGAGAACTGATGGTAACCGGAGGGGAGATGGGTGAGGAAGGGGCTAAATAAGTGATGGGGATCAAGGAGTGGACTTGTCACGATGAGCACGGGGTGACATACGGAACTGTTGAATCACTATAGTGTACGTTTGAAACTAATATAACACGGTATGTTAACTATACAGGAATTTAAATTTTAAAAAAAGTTGGATTCCCAAATTTAGAGATAGGGTGATGGTTCCTTCATTCTTTGCTTTCACCCTAAAACCAGATTTTAAAAAGAGCACATAGTATGTGATTCCATCCATTTAAAATTCAAAAAACTCAAATAATTCTAGAGTGAAAGAAAGTATACCTGTAGCTGTCTTGGGGTGTGTCCTATTTGTAACTTTACACAAACAGCATGAGACAGGTCCTATTATCACTCCCATTTAGCAGATAAAGAGTCTGCTACGATACATTAATTTTCTGGAGTCCTTCTCTGATACCAGACCTTAATGTTGTTTTTAGCTTTAATATGTCAGTATTTTAAAGACTCAGTGTTACAATTTTGACCACCTTTTATTTAAGCAATAACAGCAAGATTTCTGTTGGTTTTCTGCTGTGCCTATAAACAGCCTAGTCTGGCAGCATATAAAACTCACATGGAAAACTTACAAAACTAGAGATTCTTAATTTTTATCATAGACAGGTAGTTTTCAAATGCTAGAATGTATTAGAAACATCTGGGCAACTTGGTAAAAATGCAGGGGTAGGGTCTCTTAGTGCTCTAGGTGATTCTGATAAACACTGAACTTTGATAATCACTGTCCAAATAAATTAGGATGTCCTGGGTTGTGGCTTGGTATTTGCATTTTTTTCCTTTATTATTATTATTATTATTAATTTATTTAAGTCCAAGTTAGTTAACATATAGTGTAATAATGTAAAAGGCCTATCACAAGTTTCTGCAACTAATCCATTAAAGAAATTCTAGCTTCAGGATACAACCTAAATTCAGCATCATCTTGAATAGAATCCTTCGGAATCTGGCCCCACAATACCTTTCCAGTCTTACTTGTCACTCTTTCCAAATAGTTGCCTTTCTGCCAGTCTGAACCTCTCACAGTCCCTTGTGGTGCCATCCATTGGAACTTCCACAAAGCAGAAGGCACTGTTCTTCCACAATTTCAGTTCTTTTATACCATTTATCAAAACGCTCAATGCCCTTCCCTTTCTGGGACTCCATCAGGTAGAATCCTGCTCAAACATCTGCCCCTGCATCAAAGCCTTCTCTGACATTACAGCCGTTTTCCTCCGTGTTCTCATGGCATTTCGGGATCAGAGTTTATCACTCAGAATTGTACTTTCTCTGTTTACGTGTCTCTCACACTTCACTCTCTGCATCCTAAGTCAGAAAATCCAATGAAAACAGCACAGATATTGGAATTGTCTGGATCTGTGTAGATTCCCAGCTCTGACTCTTAGTAGCTTTGTCAACTTGGTCAAGTTTCACATCTCTAAACCTCAGCTTCCTTTTGGGCAGTTAAGATAATAACTGGATCTTAAAATATCTGTATCTTTATTTAAGAAGACTGAAGAGATAACAAATGGAAAGCATCTTCTATAGTGACTGGCATGTAATAAGCACTCATCTAGGCTAGCCATTATTAATGTTACAGTGCAATTCTAGAATCAGGCAAGGCTCTCATTCACCTTTCTTTTTTCCAGTACATAGGATGCACCAGCAGGTATGTTGTTGAATGGACTTATCTTCCATGTAACTTGAGTGCATATAAGGGTTTCTGTTCTAGGAAAGATCATTAGAGGCAAAGTTTGCCAAACTACAAACCATACTCCTAGCATGAGGAAGGTTCTGATGCAACACAGCATCTACACTATACACTCCAAACACACAAACACTTGATCTTGTTCAGGACTCACCACATATGCCAAAATGCCATGCTTCATGCTTACAAAGCTTATAACTGGAGCAAGACTTGCACACCCCATGTGCATACACCACCTTCTTCAAAAACGTCCTGGAATAAGACTTTCTTGGCTTTGGAAGTTTGTGGCCATGGAAACAATCCTCACACTCCCACACTCCATTCCAGGAAAACAGGGCAGGAAGGACTTCCATGAACACAAACACACAGAAGCTGGGTTGAAGTAGACAGCTCACAATCTGGTGGGGAGTTTTAACAATGAAGCCAAGGCTAATTACCAGGAATCTCCAGCAGTCTTTACAGTAAAAAGAGCAAGCATTTTATGCAAGGAGGAGGAGGAAGCAAGCAAGGGTGCTACTTACTGATTTCTGGGGTCTGGAGTCTATTTATCTTTGGGGCCTGCCAAAGTAGCAGTGCAAAAAAGAAATAAAATGCAACAGTTATCTCTCCAGGCATTTTGATTTCTTTTGGAGTTTTACTGCCAAAAGGCTGACACTCTGAATTTCTGCTCAGATGACTCAGATATATTAAGGATCAGGAGTGGGAAGAAGGTAAAGTACCATAGTCCTCATTGAGGTCCTCTGGTGATTAATTCTTCCCCTGCCTCAATCTATCCTCCACAAAGGCACTGGAAGAATATTCCTAAAATTCTTATCAGATGAGTGCACTCTAGACCAAAGGTCTTCAATAGCAACCACTGCTTATAGGATAAAGTCCAAATTCCCTGAGAATGTGAGTTTCTTCATGTCTGGCTTCACGAGCTTCTGTTGCCTGATGCTCTCTTGTGTTTCATTCTTATGAAAATATTTGCTCTTCTCAAAATGAAGAAGGTTGTTTCCCGAAACCCTATGCCTTTGCAAATTTTCTCTCTCTCTCTTTTTTTTAAGAATATCTTCCTCACTTGACCTAATTAGCCAACTCCTATTCATTTTTGAGACCCTGTGTTATGCTTTCTTTGAGCACATTCACTTTCCCCATGCTTTCTTTCTCCATCAGCTGACTACGTCTATTCTTATGCTACTATCCCCCACAAATATCCTCATTCTATTACTATGATGCAATTAGACACTGACGTCTTTTCTACTCCATTGGTCTGGGAACTCCTTGAGGGCAAGATCTGGTATTGCAGGCAGTACTTTCCACAATTCTGCCCACATCTACTTCGACAGGCCATCCTCATCCTGGAATAGCACTGACAGGGAAAAAGAAATGGCCACTAACGGTGCAAGTTGGGTAATGGAGAGAGTATTACAGAAAGTTACAGTTCCTGTGTGCCAGACATCCTGGTGGGAATATGAAGGTGAATTAAACAGAGTATTTCCTCTTGAATTTTTACCTCTAGGATATCTATCATATTTAATAAACTGTGAGAGATCCTTTAGTATGTTGTTTCAATTTACTAAACAAACAAAAAAAAACCCCTTGGAACATATGTCAAATTGTTACATAATTTTAGAAACAAGAATAAGAGTCAAATGGCTTTTCCAAGATGTTGTACCTTGTAAGAGACCTAGAATTGGAACTTATCTACAAGGTGAGGAACATTCTCTAAATAATTAAATCTACCAGTTATTAAGCACCTGCTATTTTCCAGAATTTGTGTTAAGTTCTATATACGTATAACACAAATTTATAATAGGACATCATGAAAATTAGGATTACCTCCACTTTGTAGATAAGAAACCTGTGGCTCAGAGATACAAAGTATATTTCTAAGTATAGACAACAGACAAAAGCAGAATTAGTATTTGAACCTGGATCCAACGGACACGAAAACACCAATCTAAAGCCCTGCTTGTTGAAGTTTTTCACCTCATAGTCACCCAATTCCCCTGTGATAGACAAGAACTCATAGAAACCCTCACAGAAAGCCCCCCTTAGAGAACAAAATTTTATGCAGTCTCTGCAAGATCACAAGGTGGAGGGAAAGGTCATCCCATTAGAGAGGTAAATAATGGGATCTCAGAAATCTCTGCATGAATACAGAAAATCTATTATCAAGATTATTTTAGGAAGAATGAAAGAATATGGTTCTCCTCTTTCCTGTTTTCTGGTTCTTGCACATCCACCAAGGAATCCATCCAATGGGCTCTAGTGACAACAGTTGGAATAATCCAGACAACTTGGACACCTCTAGAAGAGTGAATATCCAAGTATGGTGAAGACTCAAAACCATCCTCTTTAAGGGGAATTTGAAAGAGCATGGGAATTTTAGGCAGGAGAAAGAATGACTCAGCAAATACAGGAGAGGATTCTCTGAATATTCAGAGGGTTTGCATAATGATGAAAAAAAAATAAAAACACAGGATAAAAACCCTGAGGAAGTTTAGATTTCCACCTAGGGCTCATATGTAGAAACAACCAAGAAAAATGTTTTCTTTTCAGTTGATACAAGGGAGGAATACTCTAAATTACATGAAGGAAGGTGATGGCCTGCTCATGATGGGAGATGCTCCAATAAAGGTAGTTATTCAAGAATTGTTAAGGCCTTCAAAATTCCTGCCATTTCAGGCCCCTCTGATTCTGAGATGTGCATTAAGTTCAAATGAATAACACTAAAACCATATTTACCACAGGAATTACCATGCCTAGGATGCTGTCTTTACTGTTTAGAAGGGGACATCTAGTCAGGAAGAGAATCCAATTACAATAAGTCTCAAATGGATGAGGCACTGGGGTATAGCAAATCAGAGCCCCTTAGGGGTGAAGATGAGTCACAGATCACAATCATAGCTGGTGTCATTACAGTCTCCTAGGTCTTGTGCCATACAGCACTGCAATAGGCTGAAAATATTATGTCCTTAGGGTGTTAAGATATTCCTTGGTAAGCAGGCAGATTCATTTTCCTAAAACAAATAAAACACTTGTGCTTTTCTTCTCCTAGATTTTCTATCAACAGGTTAAGAAACCCGCCTGCCCAAAAACCTGTCTAAAAAATACGTGCATATTTTGAGAGTGACTGTACAAAGGGTAAACACATGGACAGTCCCATACCAGAGGTCAAACGAGGTTCAAAACATCCACCTACTTGGATGGGAGTTATAGAATCAGGTTTACCAAAATGTATACTTTTCATGAAGAGTTTTAGAGTCTAAACTCCCAGAAACTTCTAATTTTCACTGAAGTCACATAGTCAAGAATACAACTGGCTTTTGAAGGGAAAACTGTTGCCCAAAGTATAAATTCCATCTAATAACCCAAACCTCAAGTGTTAAAACCCCTTGAGTTTCAGTATGCTCAGACTGAGATTTGAATGCTAAATCTAGGCCAAAGTTCTTTTGTTCAAAGAATTTCCAGTCCTAGGGGCTTGGAGGTGGCTTTGAAAACAGTTTTAATGGGAGCGTTTTGCAGAGATAACATATGCTGAATTTATTCTTTGGAAAATTACTTTTGATTGCTACCTCTATGTCAGGTATTCTGTTGGGCACAGGAGTTGAAAGTATAAATAAGTCAGAGCCCCTCCCATGAAACAACTCACAATTTAATTGTGGGGAAGACAGACTTACAAGTATATAATGCAGTGCTCTAAGTGCAGCAAGAGAGGTATATCTATATGGAATAATAGTTATGTAAAGGAAGGAATAATTGACTCTGCATCCTATGTATGGGGTGGGGGTGAGGGGTGGTAAAGCTCATGGGAGAATTCTCAAAAGAAATGATATGTAACCTCAGTACTTGATGTTGAAGTTTACCTTTTCATATATAGGTAAGCAATGAAAGGACATTTTGGAGAGAAGAAAAATATTATGCAAAGGTGCCAAGGTATGGAAAAGTGTGGCCTATTTAGGAAAACTTGAATATGGCTAGTTGGGTACAGGTGAAGCTGCACAGGGGATGAGACTGGGAGGTAGCAGAGACTAGAGGAAGAGTTAGTCTGTGCAATTGAAATTAAACTTTGTGTGTAGGGAGGCAAAAAGTTCCTAAAGAAGAAAATGACATAAGATTTTATGATTTACAAATACATTTGTCCATAATGTGGAGATTGGACTGGAGGGGAAAAGGAATGGCATTTGGAAGCACAATTAAAATTTGACTATGACATTTATAAATCTGATAAAATTTAGTGATGGTAAGCCTATGGGGAAATATGCATTCTTATACACTGTTGGTGGAAATGCAAATTGGTATAATTATTTAGAAGACAATTTCATAATATGTATCAATTACATTTCTAGAATTTTTCTTATAGATATATTCACACACATGCATAAAAACATTTGCTATGAACAACTGTGAAGAACCTAAATGTACATCAATAGGTGACTGACTAAAACAGCATGTACTTCTATAATGTAATAGGCTGAAATAAAATACAATATGGCAGATATGTACATATTAATATGGAAAAGTTGTCAAGATGTATTGTGAAAAGAAGAGAGTGTTTTTCAGCACAGGTTATAGCTAGCTAGCTAGATAATAGGTAGAGTAATTGGTAACCATTCTGTCATGAATATCTAGAAAAGCTAAACCAAAACAAATAATACAGTTTGAAGAAATGCAGAGCTACAACGTCATTGAAGAATTACAGGTCTAAGATTGTAGGTGTAAGAAAGGAGCCCAAAATATAGGGTAGTTTTCTCACTGTGTCTACTGGTTCTGGAACAGATATCTAAGAAGCTGAGAAGTTATATAGGGAGCTTTAACAGATTCTTAGAGCTAAGAGGGCAAATGAATGAATGAATGAATGAATGAAGCTTAGACTCCCAAAATTATGAAGTGTGATCCTGATTAACTCATTTGTTTTCAGTTGAAAAGCTAAACACCTG